>NC_136981.1:26370504-26500504 GCF_032717465.1 Coenobita brevimanus
GCATTTCCCACTCTTACACACGCTCTACTATTTACATAAAAACTTTTCACCCCTTTTAGTAATCTACCATCAAGTCCATACAATCTTTAAATAGTCCACAAAGCCTCCCTATCAATTCTATCATACACTTTCTCTAAATCCATGAATACCCAAAATACATCCTTGCCTTTCGCTAAATACTTTTCACACAATTGTCTCACAGCAAACACCTGATCCACGCATCCCCTCCCTCTCTTAAAGCCACACTGCTCATCACCAATCACTCCCTCTGTGCCGTCTCTAACTCTCATAATTAACACTCTACCATAAACCTTACCTACAACACTCAACAGACTTATACCCCTAAAGCTAGTACATTCATACTTATCACCCTTGCCTTTATACAACGGGATCACACAAGCACTTGCCCAGTCAATTGGCACCATACCTTTCACAAAGCACACATTCAACAATCTTACTAACCAGTCAACAATAGTCACTCCACCACCCTTCAGGCATTCCACAGCACACCCATCCATATCTGCAGCTTTCCCTGTTTTCATCTCCTTTACTGTCCTCTCCACTTCCTCCTTCGTGATCAAAGAATCATTCAACTCACCTAACACATTTATTCCTTGCACCCTTCAATCCGCCACAATCTCAGCCACCCTTTCGTCCTCTACATTTAACAATCTTTCATAATACTCTGCCCATCTCTTCCTTACTGCATCCATCTCAGTTAACATCCTTCCATCCTCTGCTTTTACTCGTTCTTCCTTCCCAGACTCTCCCTTTCACACCCTTTTCACCTCCTTCCAGAACATTTTCTTATTCTGTTGAAAAGTCTCAGTCAGCCGCCTACGCCACCTCTCATCTGCTGCCACTTTAGCATCACGCACAGCCCTTCTTGCCCTATTCCTCTTTTCCTTATACCTTTCATATGACATCTCATCTTTCCTCTGCAGCCACACTTCATATGCACGTCTCTTCTCAGCCACAGCCATACTTGCTTCCTCGCATCACCTTTCACTTCCTTTTCTTACACCACCACCCACACGTCTCACACCACACACCTCTTCTGCATGCCCCACCACAGCACTCTTAAACAACTGCCATTCCTCCTCCACACTGCCATTTTCCTGATCTTTCACTGCGTTCCACTCATCTTTCAGTTTCTCCTAATACTCTACCTTTTTCTCTCTTTTATCCAACTCACTCACTTTCAAAACCCCCCCTGCCACACCTAACCCTTCTAGCTCTCACCCATCTCTTACCTACTCTTAACTTTCCCTCCACCAGGTAGTGGTCAGACATACCTCCACCCTCCCCTCTCAGAACTCTCACATCCAACAATCTTTTTATTACATTCCTAGACACAACCACATAGTCCATCAAAGCTCTATCAACAACCCTTCCACCCTCCTGTCTCACCCATGTATACTTATAAATATCTTTCTTCTCAAACAAAGATATATATATATATATATATATATATATATATATATATATATATATATATATATATATATATATATATATATATACCTAGGTTGCTTCCACCAAAGAAAGGGAGGTAGCCGACACAGGACGACTCACTCCCAATTTGCTCATCCGTACAAACACATTTATTCGCATCTTAGCCCTGTATATATATATATATATATATATATATATATATATATATATATATATATATATATATATATATATATATATATATATATATATATATATATATATATATATATATATATATATATATATATAATCCTCTGTCAGTTTCTTTAATTACAATGTCAGTGCAATTCTTAAAGGATTATATAGCTTTTCTTCACTAAATGTTAATTTGAGTTATGCCGAATAGTAAGACTATATATATTTTTGGCTCAACTAATCGATGTCATTATTTAATACTGAAGGAACTTTTCCACAATAAAAGTTTTAAGTAATGAATCACTAGTAAAACCTAAATCTACACGGGGGCCAAATATTGGTAGAAACTCCACTTTCGATGCTGCTATTGAATGCCTTAAACGAAGTCGATCTATGCACTTAGAGGCAGGACTACATTAGTTAAAATCGGATAAAAACCAAAAACTTTTTGACATATTTTGTTCTCGCAAACACACACACACACACACACACACACACACACACACACACACACACACACACACACAACGCGTTCTCGCTTTGCAGACGCGAGTGTAACAGTATATAAACAAACGTTTCATCATTGAAAGGGATAAGCATCAGTATAGATTTACAGGTGCACTGTTACAATAAATATCAGGTCAGTCGATATACTCCTGCCCTCCGAATACCACTCCTGCCATCACTGTGCCGCCATCACCATCGCCAATACCAGCTCCCGATACCACCACCTAACGAGCAAAATAAATATTGGCCTATGTGTACATGGGCGGATAGAAGGGGAGGTGGGTTATTTGACTACGTGGTCTCCCCTGTCCCTATTTACATGCATATAAGTGTGTACGTGTCCGTGTTCGTGTATGTATCAGGAACTGTGTACACGGGGGCGCCCCTGTCACAACTGGCCGGTGAGGTAACTGTGCAATGCTGCTGAGGATGGGAAGGGACGGGAAACCATTGCTTTCTCTCTAGCGGTCTCATCAAAATAACAAGCATTCATTTTGATGCATTCATGATAATGGTACTCTGGCCTGCCTTTGAATCACCTGGTATGAGTGGGGTGAATAAATGCACTAATGGTCGTGTGTGTGTGTGTGTGTGTGTGTGTGTGTGTGTGTGTGTGTGTGTGTGTGTGTGTGTGTGTGTGTGTGTGTGTGAGTGTGTGTGTGTGTGTGTGTGTGTGTGTTCGCTAGTCATTAATTAATACCATCATCATTATCATAGCCATCCAGATGCTCTTTTCCTTTCCTGGAAGTCACTCTAATCGGCTTGAAATCCCGTAAAAGTAATCCGCATCGAATATACTGTTAGATAATCCATGTATTCCCGGGAGTGATTATGGGTATATGCTGTGTCATGTGAAAGGTTAACAGGTTTGGAGCGGATTCAGATAATCACGTTTTTTCCTTTATATCCATAATTCCTGGGTTTACCTGCATTATGAAGCTAAGCATATAAAAATTCTCTCCTCCCCTCCCCTCAATATCCCTTCTCCATTTCTGTCCCTGTCTTCCTCCTCCTCCTCCTCCTCCAGCACATTCTCCCTCCCCTTCTCGTCTCAGTCATCTCTCCCCCTTCCTCCTTTCTTCCCCTGCTACTGTATTTTTAATTATTTGATGTAAACCTTCATTCACGTTCCTCCCATGTTTCCCCCTCCCTGTCCTCATCCTCCTTTCATACCGCTTTCTTCACCTTCCTGTCCCAAACCCCTCTTCATCTACCCCTCCTTGTCCCTAGCATGTCTCAGTTCTTTCTCATCCTATCCTCTCTCTCTCTCTCTCTCTCTCTCTCTCTCTCTCTCTCTCTCTCTCTCTCTCACTTATCTTACCCTTGTTCTGCCTTCCAGTCTCACCTCACCATCCCTCGTCTATCCATCTCTCCCTTTCTTTTCTCCTTTATGTCTCTTTTCCTCTCCCGTTTATCTCTCATCTCTCTCCCTCCATACCTCCCCAATATCGTATCTCCCCCTCTATCCCTCTCATACCTCTAATGTACCTCCCTGCCTTCCACTCTTATTCGCCAGGCATGATTACAGCGTGCGGCAGGATCAGCGGTCGCTACTGAAAGAGATAGATGTGCTGTACCTGGAGGTTCTTTTGTCTAGTGTGCCTTATCAAGCAGTAGCTCGATAGACAGACAATACTGAACCATGAGAAAAGCTACAGGAGCACTTAGCAGGGTTTTTTATCCCTGTCACGTTAAACATTCTCGGATTCAGAAAACTTCGGTGCACATATCGCGAGAGACACACCGACACCACAAGCGATGGCTTTTTTTTTTTTTAATGCGAGGAAGAAGGAACCAAAGGCCATGAGCCCGCAATAACAGTTCCCTCCAAGAGAAAAACAAAATGCAAGAGAGAACCAAATTCAAGATCCATTCATTTCGAGATGCCTGGACACACTGCGTTTGAAACACTGGAGATCTTAGGCAGCAGGAAATACAGACAGAGGGAGACAGTTTCAGAGATGACCTGCTGCATAAATGAAGGACTGGGAGTAACGGTTAACTCTTGCATTAGAGAGCTGGAAAGAAAAGGGATGAGAGTTTTCTGCCAGACCGGTGCTACGCGCCCGTCGTAGAGGTGGAGGAATGCACGCAGACAGTTCAGAGGAGCAGTGACCATTAAAGTAGCGAAAGAAAAGAGATAAAGAGGCAACAGCGCGGGGAAGAGACAGAGGCTGAAGGGAGTCAGTAAGAGGAGGAGAGTTAATGAGACGAAAAGCCTTTGACTCCACCCTATTGAGAAGAGATGTATGTGGGGAGCCTCCCCACACTTGAGAGTTGTACTCCGCACAAGGGCGAATAAAACCCCTGTATAGAGTCAAAAATTGTGTAGGGGTAAAGAAAGAACGGAGTCTCCTTAGCACACCCAATCTCTTGGAAGCAGATTTTACAAGAGATGTAATATGATCTTTCCAAGATAAGTCCCGAGTAAATGAAACCCCATGCATGTTCAAGGATGATGCAGGATTAAGTTGAATATTATTAAACATTAGTGGGTATACCTGTGGAAGATTTTGACGGGTTGATAGGTGTAAAAACTGAGTCTTGATGCATTAAAAACAACAAGATCATTTTTACCCCAGTTAGAGATACGAGCCAAGTCAGACATTAGGTGTGCCATAGCCTCATCCCTTGTTTGTTGAAGTAACTGCTGAGATGGGCGTTGTGGGAACCGAATGGAAAGGTGAAGGGTGGAGTCATCAGCGTATGGGTGGATAGGGTTAGATGTACAGCTTAGAAGGTCATTGATGAATAAAAGGAAGAGAGTTGGTGATAGGACAGAGCCCTGAGGAACACCACTGTTGATAGATCTAGGAGAAGAACGATGGCCGTCTACAACAGTGGCTATAGAACGACCAGAAAGGAGGCTATAGATGAAGGCACAGATAGAAGGATAGAAACTGTAAGAGGGCAGTTTGGAAATAAAGATTTATGCCAGACTCGATCGAAAACTTTGAGATGTCAAGTGCAATGGCAAAGCTTTCGCCAAAGTCCCGAAAGGAGGAGGACCAGGAGTCTGAAAGGTAGATGAGAAGATCGCCAGTGGAGCGTCCCTGATGGAACCCATACTGACGATCAGAAAGAAGGTTGTGATAGGAAAGATGCCTTAAAATTTTTCTATTGAGAATTGACTCAAAAACTTTTGAAATACAGGATGTTAAAGCAATTGGATGATAGTTGGAGGGTTGGGAGTGGTCACCCTTCTTTGGGACTGGCTGAATGAGAGCAAACTTCCAGCAAGAAGGAAAGGTACAAGTTGACAGACAAAGGAAGAAGAGTTTGCCTAGGCAGGGTGTAAGCACAGAAGCACAGTTCTTGAGAACAAGAGGAGGTTCTCCATCAGGCCCATATGCCTTGTTAGTATTCAGGCCAGTGATGGCAGAAAATACATCAGCTGAAGAAATTTTAATGTCAGCCATGAGAAAGTCAGAGGCGGGAAGTGATGGAGGAACAGCACCGGAATCGTCTAAGGTGGAACTGGAGGAGAAAGTCTGTGTCAAGAGATTTGTTTTATCAGTAGAAGAAATGGCTACAGAACCATCAGAGTAGAAAAGAGGAGGGAAGGATGATGAGGTAAAGTTGTTAGAAAGGTTTTTGGCAAGGTGCCAGAAGGAGCGGGAAGAATTCAAGTTGGAGAGTTGAGAGCATTTAGTACGGATGTAACTATTTTTAGCAGAGCGAAGAACAGACTTAGCACGATTCGGGCAGAAATGTAAAGATGATGTGATTCAGCGGTGTGTTGGCTCTTGTACCTTTTGTAGGCCCTCTCCTTGTTGCGGATAGCATTAGAACAAGCGTGATTAAACCAAGGCTTTCTTGCGTTAGTCAAAGGATGTGAGAAAGGAATGTATGCTTCCATGCCCGAGAGAATAACCTCCATAATGCGCAAGGCACACTCAGATGGCTCACGGCCATGGAAGCAATAATCATTCCAGGGAAAATCAAAGAAGTACTGCCTGAGGGCCTCCCAATCCGCGGATCCAAAATGCCACAAACGATGTTTCCCTGGATGGTCCACAGGCCATACCGGAGTGATAGGACAGGTTAAGGCGATAAGGTTGTGATCGGAGGAGCCCAACGGAGAGAAAAGATTAATAGTGTAAGCAGAAGGATTAGCTGTAAGGAAGAGGTCAAGTATGTTGTTGCTGTTGCAATATGCCCAGTTATCACATTCCACATTGGTAAACCTGGTTCCATGAGGATGCATTATATCGCATGCATGTGACATTTCCTAGTTAGTACTGTCATTAATTTCCTGTTGTCAAATGCCATCTTCTTGAGACATCACGAGTTCTAATGAGCCTTTCGGATATCGAGCTAGCACTCCTGTCCGATATTTTTCGAGTCTCGTGTACATACATTGAACATATACCAAGATTAGTAGTCTTTTTTGAACCAGTTGACCTGAGGTTGAAGCTGTAAGAGTTTCTCCAAACTATCATCTCGTCTTGCTGTAAGCAGTATTTGCAGACATAAATTTCGATTCCATTCACTATCATTCAAGCGGAACAGCAAATAGAATCTGTCTAAACCCCCTGATGTGGTCGTCGGAGCTTAACTCTCTTACGATTATTTTATGAGTTTCATATCTGATCACTAATAAGTAGAACGATATTATTGTCCACAACTGTACAACTATGAATAAAAGTTGGCTGACACTGCTCTTCATACTGTGGAAATGGATGGTATTACGTGGGGTATTTTTAAGGACCAGGATGCACACAGCAAAAGAGTATGAGATGGAAAGAGGTTCTGTTATCTAGGGAAGAATAAGAAATATTGATGCAGTGTGAAATGCTGACAAAGGATTGTTGACGAACCTGTGCTCATGGCTGTACATATATTAACGATCTAGATATATAGAGCTTCTTCAGAATCAATCTGTTGCCAGTGATGGTTGTAGGACTTTATTAGAATAGCAAGTCTTGTGGTCAGAAAGGTACATTTTCCTCTGAAACCGTACTCTTCAGAAGAATTTTTAATAACTTTACAGAGCAGCATCAAGAAGTTCCCAAGGCCCCGAGTCACGCCACAAATCTCTTCTTTGATCGCCGGGATGAAAATATTTATTCATGAGCTCGATGAAAGCAGCCACGAGGGCATTCCGTGGGACGACCAGAATAATGGACTTATCGAACAGGCGGCTGAAATATATTTGATGGAGCCGCGTTTCTGGGAAGGAGTGGGAGAGGTAGGACAAAGTGAAAAAAAAAAAAAAAAAAAGGAAAGAGGACAAAGTAAAAAAGAATGGGGAGGGGTGAAAAGGACAAAGGAAGAAAGGAAAAATATATATAATATACAGGAGAAACAGTATGTTTGTATGTATTTTTTCAGGTAGCTTGTATACATATGGGCGGTCAGCTCCATTATACACGTCCAAACAGCGATTTATAGGTCACGAAGAGCAAGCGATCCGAAGTACCAAGGAATACCACTCCTTGTCACTGGAGAAGTGGAAAAGATAATATAAAATACGAAAAAGGAAAAATTAAAAATAGAAAACATGAAAAACAGAAGCCAAAAATTAATCAGGAAATGAGGAAGGGGAGAGCAAAAATATACAAACAAGTAAAAACCACGCACAGAAGGTAAAAAGATAGCCTACTGTGTAATATAAGCAAAAAATATTGTAGAACGAAAAGCTATAAGAGGTGCAAAAACGGTAAAAAACAATAGTGAAAGCAAATGGATGTTATTGTTTTGAAGGCAATAATATTCTCTTGTATCTCAATTTCCTGCCTCTTCCTGCACTAATAAATGTAGGGAAACAACAAAAGAACAGCCAAATAAAGTTAGATATGCACGACAAATCACGAAGAACGAAGTATAAGAAAACCTTCACCCAAGAGGGTATAATCCGGGAAATTGTATAGTCCTACAGTAGGATGGAAATTATTTAAGCAATGTCAAACGTCTTAATCCCGGAAGGAGGGCCCACAAACGAATCACCTCCATATCACCCTGTCTTTAACCATCAAGCTGCCTTACTCTCAACTCACACACACAGCTCTTTCATATACACTACATCTCTTCACATTATCCTTCAGCTTTCGGATATTAGTGCCCAGCCATTATAATGTTATATTAAAAAATCTATTCATCGTCTTGTGAAGTGGTGTTTGGATAAAAGACCCTTTGAGTATTTCCGTCCTTCCACAGAAACAACCCCTCGCTCCACAACACGTAGTCTACTCTTCAACCATGTACAAAAGTCATCCGCCTTGTCCAATTACCTCTTTCTAAGAATCGGATTATAAGTGGTCTCCGAAATTTCGTAACATCTCTTTCTTACTGATTTGTTTTGTACACCTTACTGTCTTCCTGTAAGTTGCAGATGCAACTTATAGCGACGTCACAACGGTATGAATAAAATACAAGGGAATGTTTAAGCGTAATATATAAAATAAATGACAAAAGAAATTGTGCTGCTAAGCCTCAGATGCCACTTTGAATAGGACTAGTGGTCTGCCTCATCTTTACCCTCCTAACAACATTCCCATACTCGTATATGGTTCTGGGCATAGTTAGACAACCCATTCCCTGAGGCTAACAATGCTCTCATGGGCAACAAGTACCGCCAAACACCTCCAGTGTCACCACCTGAATACTGAAACCCACCGTCCATATTAAATTCCTGCCACGACTGTCTCATTCAGGAGTTGGTAATGGCATTAACGGGCATGTTCACGTTTCCTGCTTTTTGGACCACTGGTGCCTACCGCTTGCTGAATTTTTTCCTAACGTGTTGGTGGCCTACACCAATGGTACAAAAAAGAAGTAAAAATTTGTTTTCTCTTAGGCATGTATTTGACCTTCATGAATATTGACTGGGGAGATTTTCGGTTGTTGTTCCTACAGTAGAAGACTTGACAGTTACCCTCCTAATTTTTATTATTATTATTATTTTTTTTTCTTGATGAATCTCCTGTTTAATGTCCTTTAGCGGTTTTCAGTTCCTTCATCACAGAGCTCTTCTCTGCCTCTTCAATCTAACCTGAGCTTTATAGTGTCTTACTGTCTCCCTGTCGATTTGCCTCAAGAGAAAAGCTAAGGAAAGTGGGCGGACGTATGTTTTCACCCTTATTTATTCACATGATTATACATCATCTTGTAAGAGTATCATGGAAAAATGGTGATGTATCTATGGACTTTCGGATGCTATACTTTAATCTCGTAAAATCATGACATAAATGAATGGTATAATAGTACTTAAAAAAGAAAAAAAAAATAAACGTGAATGCAGGCATTGCTGACAGTTGCAGGATCCCGGCTGATATTTCTCTAATTTCTTCAGTGAACTTCATTCTTTTACAGTTTTGCTCATCGCATTGGTCTAGTTTTATCCTCCGCACCTGATGTATATCACGTCCCTTCCTGCATTATGAAACTACTATATTTTTCAACTTAATGACCTTGCTCCTTTCAGAAGTTCCTCACTCTGTTTTACTAATCCCAGTCCTTGGTTCACAAAGCTCTTCTCGGTTTCATGATGTCGCCATTGACTCGAGGCTTCACATTCCCTCACTCAAAAGTCTCATCCTTGTTTGCCTCATTAAGCTCTTCTCTGTCTGCCACATAAATTTCCAAATTACTTGCCTTGGAAAGCGGCGGCTTATCAGTGTTACAACTTTTCCCTGCATGACCCCAAAAAGCTTTCACGGCCGGCCCAATAAAGGTCATCTTTCTTTCCTTAAGCATACGGCCGTTAGCCCTCTCACTCACCCCCTCTTTCCTTAATCTTCTCACTCCCCCTGATTCATCGCACCTCCTCCCTTCTCCAATTACAACATCGCACGTTGCTCTCACCTGGTGCTTCCTCTTTACTACAGAGCCTCTTTATTAAAATTATCAGAGGTTGAGATAAGACTAGGAAAGAGGGAGGCTGAGATTCTGATTGGAAAGCCAGGAAAGGAAGAAAGGAGAGAGAGGAGATGATGAATGGTGCGAAGGGAAGGAAAGAAGAGAACAGGAAAGAGAAGAGGGGAAGGAGGATGAATGAAGATTGAATAACTGATGGAAAAGGAAGGAAAAGAGGGAGGATGAAAAAAGAGAACGGGAAGAAAAGAGAATGGAGATCGAGAAACAGGCTGAAGGAAAGAAGACAGGGATCCAGTATAGCACGAGGGAAGGAAAGGGAATGGAGAGGAGTGGGGGAAGAAGGCATAGAGAGGGAGGGAAAGGGGATAGGCATAGAGGGAGGGAGAGAGGGTTGGCAAGAGGGGGAGTGAGTGATCAGGCATGGTGATAAGTGAGGGAGGCGGGCATGGCGGGAATAGTATTGGAGGGGAATGAGGACGGGAGGAATAGAATGGAGTGAGTAAAGGAGCAAAAGGTCAAGCGAGGGGTGGCTTGGATAGATTGAGGAGGAGGGGCATGTGGATAGAACATGGAGGGGAGTGAGTGGCGGGGAAGGGTGACACAGAAGAGTGAGGAGTAGGTCAGGGGGATATTAAAGAGAGTGAAGAAGACGTCCACGGAAGGGACTGAGGAAGCAGTGAAGTAGCGTGAGTGACGGGGGGAGGGATTCAGTCAGAGGGATATGGATGAAATTACGAAGGGGGCAAAGAGATACTGATGAAGTTGTGGCATACACATGTACTGCAATGTAACTCTCTCTCTCTCTCTCTCTCTCTCTCTCTCTCTCTCTCTCTTATAGTATTTTCCACCCACCTCCCGGCTTTCCTCTTCCTCTGCGTGCCATCATTTCCTGATATCTAACTTTAAAACCACTAATTCATTCCAATCCTGTTGCTTCCTTTCTTTTTTTTTTCCCCTAAATTCTTTTCCTCCTCCTCCTCCCATACTGTCTTACTCCCTCATTTCTTAGTTTTTCGTCTAAGTTTATTATTTTCTTCCACCTCTCCCATTTCCTTATAATTTTCTCTTCCCTTAGTTCATGAAATGTTTTTATTTTCTCATTGTACTTCAACTTCTAGCGCGTCCCTCTTCTTTCTCTCCTCTTTTAACTTTAATCAGATCTCTCATTCATAATTTATTTGTTTTCCAACTTCCCTTGACTTTCCCCCAAACCCCCATCCTCTCTCTCTCTCTCTCTCTCTCTCTCTCTCTCTCTCTCTCTCGTTCCTCTGTTTTTTTCTTGTTATAATCTACCACTTTGTTCTTATCTTATTCTTTTTTCCATGGCATAATCTGTGGCTTTGTCTGTCCTCCATAACTTATTCTTGTTCTTCCTATGTTTTCCCTCTATTATTCATGCTTCTGCCACTGACCCTCCTGTCTTCTCTCCTTGCTCGAGTGCTCTCCTTTTTCCTTCTGAGGGGTTGAGAAGGAAAAGTAGATATGGTTAGTGAAAAAAAAAAAACTGGGTGTGGAGCAGCAACATCATCATCATCATCAGCAGCAGCAACAACAACAACAACAGCAACATAACAACGACCCAAAAATCAGCAAGAATAACAAAATAAAAGCGGTATAGGAAGGAGGGGCGGGAGGCATGGTGGAGGGTCAAGAATTATGTAAGAAACCAGAAAGTATGTCAAAAAAGGAGAAGTGCGGCCCAAGAGGCAGAGAATGCGGCAAGAAGAATGGGAGTGAGTCAGGGAAGAAGGCAGTGAAGCAAGGAGACACGTAGACAAGAAGAGAGGCAGGCAGTGAGACAGGGAAACTGGGAGAAAGGCAGAGAGTTAGACAGGGAATGAGGCAAGGTGGGAGGCAGAGTGTAAGGCAGGGAGTGAGGCAAGATGGGAGGCCGAGTGAGAGGCAGGGAGTGAGGCAAGGTGGGAGGCAAATAGTGTGAGGCACGAAGTGGGGGAAGATGGGACGCAGAGAGTGAGAGAGGAAGTGAGGTATGATGGGAGGCAGAGTGGGAGGCATAAAGGGTTAGGATGGAAGACAGCAATCACGCAGCGAGAAAGCGTCAGGCAGGAGGGTTGCTGGGACATGGGGAGAAGGAAATAGGTCACTGTGAGTAAAGCAAGACAGAGTGTAGGTATGTGAGACAAGGAAGAGGAAGGAGGCAAGTATGGAAAGAAGAATGTGAGGAGATAGGAAAGTAAAGAATAAGCAGGATGGAAGGGAATGCGTCAGGTTAGGGAAGTAGAGGCGGGCATCTGTGTCTATGACAAAACAATATGAAATTATAACTTGAAAATTAGTATGAGCATGTACATAAAGTCACACACACACACACACACACACACACACACACACAAATATTACTGGTATAGTACAATATGTAAGGGACTAGACAGGTTGTAAAAAAAAAAAATTAGGAAAAAATACAATAGTTTATTAGAAAAATTTGAAAACTGATGATCACTACCTACATATAACAAACTAAGGCTTTAATATCAGATGACAACTATCTGTTTAAGAAAAAATAATAATCTGGAGGATTTAAGAGGAGCCTGTGGAGTCACGTGGAGAGACAGGCTGACGAATGTGGATATAAAGGAGCGTTGTGGTGTTGATGTGGATGTGATAGGAAGCGTTATGAGGAACACACTGAGGTGGTTTGGCCATGTGGAGAGGATGGAGGGTGAAAGACTGACGAAGAGAGTGTATGTGAGTGAGGTGGAGGGGGGAAGAGGAAGGGGGAGGCCGAGGATGAGATGGAGGGTTGGGGTGGAGAGGTATATGAGAGAAGGGGGTGTGAGTTGGGAGCAGGGCAGTGAAATGGCGGGGGACAGGACGACTTGGAGGCGATTTGTTTGTGGCCAGCCCAAACGGGATTGAGGCGTCTGGCAATAGATAGATAGACAGATGTTGATGGAAGTGTGGTGGGTGTTAAGGCAGGGGGTACAGACTGGCTGGTCTTTGTGGGAACTGATGGAGGGTGAAGGGGGATGTGTGAAGAAGGTGGTGTGTCGTGTGCGGTAACAAGTTGTCACTTCCATATTACTCCAACCGTCATGTAAAGGGAGAGGAGAGGAGAGGGAGGAGGGTGTAGTTGATAAGAAGACTTGACAACCTGCGTGTGAGTTCGGGGAGTGAGAAGAAAGGTGGGGAGGAGATATAAACGGAAGAGGGAAGAGAGGGAAGGAGGAATGAAATGGAGGAGAATAAACTGGAGGGGAAATATAGAGGAGTTATGAATGGAAGGGAAGAGGAAAGTAGTGAGTAGGTGTGGAGGGAGAGGAGATGGAAGGCAGATGGAAATGAGGGGAAGGTAATGGAGGGAAGGGAATAGGGAGAGAGGGAAGGAGAATGTGAAAAGGAAACAATGCGGAGTAGAGAAGAGGGTGAATGAAGGAGAGCACAAATGGAGTGACTGTCTGAAACGGAGAAGGCTGGGAGACATAGGGAGAGAATATTGATGCGGTGGGGTAGGGAGTTGCTACTAACTGATAAAAGAGCGTGGCAAGTCCTCGTGCGGGGTGTGTGTGTGTGTGTGGGGGGGGAGTGGGAGGTCAGGGAATGGGATATAGAGGAAAGTTAGACTGAGAGAGGCTGCAAGAAGTCCGTTCAGGGTGGGGCCCACCTGGTGAATCACCTCTAGCGATGCAAATCAACTGTAGTACATGCCTCTCTCTCTGTTATTTCCTATCTATGTGCTATTTGAAATTGTTTTTTATTTTCTGTATATAGTAAAGGAAGCTATATAGTACATTGAGTATCACTTTTTAGAATTATAACAACGATTTGAATGAATTCTAAGACACGCGGCATACTTTTTTCCCATGATGCCACGCCGAGGTCGGCGAGGGACCCAGGGTCAGAGAGAGGATTAGGCCTACAGGGGAAACCTCTTAAAAATAAGACGCGCCTAGACTTTTACCTCATAGGTGGTGTGGAAAAAAAGTTGAAAATAAATAATAAATATATACAATATACATAGAGAGAGAGAGAGAGAGAGAGAGAGAGAGAGAGAGAGAGGGAGAAACAGGTGGGATGGGGGTAGGTAGTGATAATCCGATAATTGGTGGTCAAATTGGCAACGTCGCACTCGGGGAAAGTTCAACTTCTGCCACACCCTGAACGGACTTCTTGCTGCGAAAGGACCATAGTATGACTGGAGAACGAAAACGAAGAGAAAGCCAGGAGAGAAAAAAAGGAGGGCACTGGTGTCAGTGGAGAAAATATCATGATGTGCGGCATGGGAAAGGAAAAGCCAGGGGAAGGGAGGCTTAGCTGGTAAGAGCTACAAAGCAGAGATGAGTGATGTTTAAGAATGACGCTGGGCTGTTAGACATGGCAACAGGAAACTGATGGGAACTGATAAAGTAGCTACGGGCGAATGGTGAACTTGGTGAAGAGAGCATTACGGGAGACAGGGATCAGCTTAAGTTGGGAAGGAATGATGTCGGATTAAGAGACATGGGAAGGAAGACTGATACAAAGATAAGCAAGAGAAGTGGGAGAGAGAAACCGGAAAAAAAAAAAAAAAAAAAAAAAGAGGAATGATGGGTTGTTGGAATGCATGAAGAAAAAAGCCTGAAAAATAACTAAGGAAAAAAACTGGTTTGGAGGAAGTGACTGATATTGAAAAACAGGACGGCATTATCGATTTTGATATATTTGGAAAAATCTAATGATGGAAAGAATGAAAAATGTTATGAAGGAAAGAAATGAAAATGGGATCAGGAACACAGCGAGGAGAATAAAAGATGAGTAACTAGCTATGACGGTAAAGGGAAGAGAAGAAAATATTGTGGGTTAAAATGGGAAAGAGGGGGGACGGCAGTTGTTCCAGCACTCGGTGAGGTATGTGACTCACTTAAATAATGCACAGTGACCTAGCCTGGAATGAAAGACTATAAAATGGGCGAGCGAGAAGGGATGGGTAAGGTTAGATGTTGGTGAGAGGGTGAGGAGGAAATAGTCGGCATGGGTGCCTTGAGGAACAAGGAAACTGTGAGACAAGACGAAGTTGTGTTATGGCTTGTGCGAAGTAAAGGAGAGATGTATATACGTTTGAGCGAAAATAGTAACAGTGACAGAAAGGGGGGAAGGATAACGTATGTACGGAGAGGGAGAAATATGGTAAAAGGAAACTGGAGTGTGGTTGCTGCGAGATGAAAGGTGAGAAGGTATGCTCCGTTAAATAGAGGAATAAGGAAGGAGTTGGAATGAGCTACTAGTGTGTGGGATGAGGGATGCAGTGAATGAAGAAACTGATCCTGTCAATATAATAACAAAGGTCACTGTCACAGACGTGCTGAGTGAGTGATGTGAAAGGTAAAAGTAAGGTTGAATGTAGTGGTTAGAGACAGAAAAGCCTGGGCAGACTGTGGTTGAAGCAAGACTGAGGAAAAGAAAGAATATAGTGAAGAAGCGTGATTATGTAAATTTTGAGCAACGTTGAAAGAAGAGGAAGTATATAGCAAAATGAGATACAAATGAAGGGAGGGAGGAGGGAGACGACTGACAATGGACGAGCAAGTAGTATATAAAATATGAGGAACTTAGCGCCAGAGGAAACTGTGTAAAAAATTAGAGCAGAAGAGATGGGCGAGATTATTAATACTCGACGAATAACCATGGGAATTACAAATTTCCAGTAGTAAAGAAGGAGGCAATGCAAAAAGAAAATAAATGGAGATATGTTACTGTATTTTCCGTACAAAAACTCCAGAAATCACGTCCCTGCTCACCCACATTGCAAAATCTATCAATAACTGGCCCAGCAAGAAATACCACCTATCACTTGATAAAGCCAGAAACTAATCCCACTTATCGTGATCCATAGCCGTAAAACATATTGATACGCCCGTCACTCACCCATTCTTCTCACATCGGGACTTGTAAGTTGCTCCCTTCTTCCGGTCTCCCTCTCCCTCTTTCTCCTTCTTTCTAGTCGTATGTGCGTAATACTTCATCATCCCTGCATTATAATGGCGTCTTGTTTTATTTCATCCTTTCTGCGCAAGACGATTTCATTCAGCTTATGAGGAGATATGGTGGTGAAGGGTTCATTGCCATCATTTGGGGTTTAATTGTAACCATATGTCAGACGATGGTGGTGTAATCATTATGACTACGTGGATCAAGTCACATATGAAAGTGACGTGACAGCTATGAACCATTAAGGCTCTGCTTTTTTTTTTTTAAAGCAGTTACTGCAAGCGACCCCTTTCACCATCATCCTCTCAAAAAAAAAAAAAAAAAAAAAAAAAAAAAAGCCGTACTTACCACAGATCAGTGTATCAGTCACTGATTCCTGCTCTTCAAGATGAAGGACGCAAGAACCCGGGGATAAGTTATTTACGCTAGTCCAGCCAAAGAAGGGAATGGTGAACATAGTGCACCTAGGTGACTCTTTGTGCAACAAACGCCAAACATTCTTTGGACTTTAACACTCACGGACCGCATCCGACTGAAGTGACTTAAGCAAGTAGATTAGCAGCCATATTTTTATACACACCAGTATAAACCTTGAGGAGAGCAACACAGATATCGCAAATGGGAAGCATCTGGTAATAATAAATTGCCAGATTTAAATCGTCTTGCTAAAGAGTTCCTATTTCAGCTTTACATCTCTCGGGGGTGTAAATGGGGACACAGTTTTTTTGAGAAGTTTCGTCTATAATCATATCAGTTACTGACTATGGTATTTGTCATTCTTCCCGTTCCTTCAGCCTTAACATTCTGGGCCGATTGTGTTATCCAAAACGGTATCTCCTTCCTATATTCCTGGGTACACCCTTGTCCGCCTCACTCCTCTCCTCCTCCTTCCTCCCTCTCCTCGGAACTTCGCTACTCATCACGTATAGACCTACTGATGTTCTTATTACAGGAATCGGGGAGGTGTAGATAAGCCTTCAGTTTCTAATGGTAATTAGTTAAACCTGCCCAGAAATAAAGCGTGTCTGGCTGCTCTATCTCTTCATCAAATCGCTGTGCAACTTGGAAAGTAGGCTAACCAAACCCTACCTTGAGACTTTTATAAAAGACCTGCAGGAAGGATGTCTTGCATTCAGTTTCTCCTCGAAGCTTGAAGAAGAAAGAGAATGTGTAAATTTACGACTATCGAATGCACAATGGTTATTGTCTACCTATGCCTGAGAACGGCGCTTTTAAATCTGTTCTTTCTCCTGACTATATTAATCATGTAAAGAAAGCTCTCTCATATTAAAGAGTGTCTAAATACACCATTTTGAAAATCAGTCCCATGATTAAAAAAAAATGTTCGATGGCACCTGGAACAGAGAAAAAATTACATTGTGGACTGAAGCCGCCAAGGCAGAAAATTAATATTTGTTAAGTCCCAGTCTTCCCCTTGCTTTAAAGGAGCGGTGTTTAGCGGTGGGAAATGTAAGGGGCGGAGGGGAAGGTTTGTGGTGGTTGTGGTGGAAGCGGCGGGGAATCGTTAAGCCATTGTTCTCTGTAATGCATGATTCGTTTGTGTGTTATGAGAGCTAATGACTGGTGTTATGGGTGATGATGAGGGTGTAATGATGGGGGGGGGGAGGAAGGTTGATAGAAGAGACACTTGATGGGGAAGGTGATAGAAAGAGATAAAGAAGATTGGAGAAGGAAGGAAGATTAAAGGGTGGTGGGAAAGACAAGACTAGGAAGCAGAAACTGAGACAGGAATGCAGAGAATTGTGGTAGAAAAAGGAGAGCGGCGAGTTAGAGAAAAATTGTCACACAAAAGAAAAAAATGAGGAATGGAATAACGTTTGTAAGCAGGTGGGTCGACGGCACTGGAAAAAGTGGTTGTGGTGAGATTGGGTTGGAGATAGCAGGAAACAGTCACAAGCAACGCCTCAATCAGGATATACCACAGACTATTAAAGAATATCTATAAAAGTTACAAGAAATTAAATCTATTAACTTGGAAAGATAAACTTATCCACGGATAAAGAGGATAACATAAAATCTGCCACATGTACACCATTTCAGACTCATACCCATATTTCCCAGCTGTACCACACACACACACACACACACACACACACACACACACACACAGACACAGGAACAAAGGCTCGAGCAAACAATTTCAATCATATAGCTTCATTTATCAGGTCACATTTCAAACAGGAAATATCCCAAGTCGTCTCGTCTTGCAACCAGGTAACACATTTATCATCACCCTCATCAGGCCACCGCTCAATACCACACCCAGACCCACACTACTACAAGCTTTAATGAATGAATTGAGTGCGAGACCGATTGTTTGTGTGTTTGCTTGTTTGTTTACTTGTGTGTGTGTGTGTGTGTGTGTGTGTGTGTGTGTGTGTGTGTGTACGAGAGAGAGAGAGAGAGAGAGAGAGAGAGAGAGAGAGAGAGAACTGAAGGTAGGTTCGATAGGGGCACAGTGTGACTTATGAAGGAGAGTGATACACTGGAATGAGGTAAATGAGGGAATGAAGGAGTCGGAGAGTGGGGAAAGGAGGTGTAAACAGAAGAAAAGCGTAGGAGGGGAATGGGAGAGAAAGATAAGATGAAGAGGTATGAGAGACGAGAAATGGAATGAGTAGAAGAGATGGCGACGAATAACTTTGGCAAGCTGGTATAAGGACAAGAGCAGGTACAGTTTGTAATGGACATAAGGAGCGATTGGGCACGAAGCAGTGAGAAGTAGAATGGAAAAGGGGTAAATAAAGGCAAAAGCAAAACGGTGCATGATATAATGAATCGGAAGGGAGAAAAATGACAAGAAGGAGAGGCAGAATGAAGTTAACGGAATGAAATGAGACAGGCAGGGAAGGAAGAGACTTTGTAAGAAGAGACAGGAAGTTTGGCAGGGGAAAACTTAAGACAAGTAAAACGAAAAGGGAGGAGGGGAGGGATGGACCCTAGTGATGTCAGGAGAAATGAAATTTGAAAAAGACTCAGAGAGAAAGTGCAGATGCAAGAAGAAATTGCCAAAAAGAAAAAGAAAGCGCGGATGAGAATGCAGGAAGGGAAAAGGAGAAAGATGAAAGTGAGGGAAGAAGGCAGGGGGAGGAGGAATGGTAGGGAGTCAGTCGGTAGGAGAGGGATGAGAAGAGGAAGGGAGAATGAGAAGTAATATGCAGTCAGGGTGGCAGGGGAAGGAAGTTAGACAGGGAGGAGGGAAGCCGGGAAAAAAGGGAGAAAGGTGGGGACCTAGAAAAGGGTAGATTGGCAGGAAAGAAAAGAAACACACAATGGGAGTAGGTGAGTGAGGGATGGTGAGGATGGTAGAGAGGGAAGGAGAGAGGTATAGGAGAGGAAAGACAGTGCAAGGATAAAAGGAGAGAGAGGATATAGAGAGCATAGGACAGGAGAAAAGCAGGCAAGGGAAAAAATATGAGTAAAAGTGAGAATGATTGGGAGACAGAGACAGGGAATGAGACAAGAGAAAAGGAAACAGACAGGTGAAGGAGTAGTATGGGAGGTACGAGCACGAAATGAAGAAAGCAGAAAGGAGAATATGTAACGTAGGGAAAAAGAAGGAGGGTGTGTGAGAAACAAACGTGTATAATGGTGGAAACAAGCTAGAAGAGAGGGGAAGGAGGGAAGCAAGGAACGATAACGGAAGAGAGAGACAAGGAAAGGGAATTAAGGGATATAGAAAAGGAGGTAGAAAAATGATAACGAGAGCGGGCGGTAGGATTATAATGATAGAAGGGTGGCAGGAGTAGAACAGTGTTGAGTGAGGGAGAAGGGGAATCCGATGTGAGCTTCATTTCGCGTTTTGGAATTGAAAGGAGATTATTGCCACAAATCGTTCTAATTGGCTGGATCGGGTGCATCAGAGAGTGACTTTTGTGCTACCGCCTAATAGGAAAATTATTACAGGTGGAATTTTGTAGTGGCGGTGGAGGTGGAGTGGCTGCTCTTTGTTAATAATTTTTTAAATTGTGGTGTATAGTGTGTGGTTGCTGGGAGATAGTGTTGCGACTCGTAATTGACTCTCGTTTCCAAAAGAGTGTTAGGTTTTGAGTTTTTGCGGCGTAAGTATGCGTTACTAATGGTGAGTGCTGTATTGAGTGGCTGCGAATAACCAATGGTTCGTACCGCTCAGCACACAAAATATGATTCCAACAGTCACTGTCGTGTGTGTGTGTGTGTGTGTTTGTGTGTGTGTGTGTGTGTGTGTGTGTGTGTGTGTGTGTGTGTGTGTGTGTGTGTGTGTGTGTGTGTGTGTGTGTGTGTGTTCCCCCTTCTTTGACACCTAAATCTTTGTCATCTCTATATTATTTCTTCTTTCTCTCTCTCTCTCTCTCTCTCTCTCTCTCTCTCTCTCTCTTTCACTAGGCTCCCGCGGTGGTATAAGGTAGGGGAAGAATCAGTGCTATGTGGTCAGACCTCCGACTGATGAATAAACCAGCACAATTTGGGGAACAAACGCTGTACCGTAGTAACAAACATTAATGAATGCTTAGTAAATGCGGGTGAAGAATTTACGGAGACAGCAATGGCGTCTAATGATAGTCACTGAATGAAACACGGATATGATGGAAGAGTTCGTGTAAACAAAAGCAGAAGACTTTTTTGTGATCGGAGTATTCTTGCCAAAATCAACTTCCATATTTCACTTAATTACGCTCAAAATGAGGTTCAGCTCCCTTCCAAGATACGGTTAAGGAGGGTAAAACAGGACACGGCAGGTGGTAGTTTGTGACTGGTGTGGACCAGCTTATCTCGGTATTTTATTATTTGTTTGCCTGTACCAGATAATGGCGGCACTGCTCAACAGAACTATCCCAATCACGCTGAGGGCAAATCCGGGGGGAACTAGCCACTGTTGTGTCCACATTCATGTTCAAGATGGGAACCCTTGTCAGATTAGATAACGAAAGTAAGAAAATGTTCAGATGACTGTTTTATTGCAGGGTCAGGCTGGGTGAGAGCAAATAAGCTACCTCAGCTTTACAGTGCAACACTGACATCCACCTCACATCACAGCCAAGGAGTTTATATGGACGATTGTCTCTCAACTTTGTTTATGGAAGTTTAATCTCTGGGGAACGACAGACTTCCCTGTAGAGAGAAAAATTGCTTGACATTAGCCACAAGAAATATCAGTCACATACTGGGAGCTCGGAGTCGGAAGTGGTGATAGTTTCAGAGAGAGAGAGAGAGAGAGAGAGAGATCACTGACATCATTATTTCATCATTAGCATCATCACCATCACTTTCCATTTCCTATTTGCGTGGGGAGGATGCGATCCACCTTTTAAAACAGTACATCCATTTTTCTATAACCCGGCCTCCAATAAGTATTTTTTTTGTGACAAGTTGTACTTGCTAAAATTTTAATGTTTTCATACAAATGGGCGATTAATATTATTCTGTATGCTGATGATTTGATTCAACTGTGGAGTAAAAACAAAAAAACTTCTTTAACTATTTGATTCTTGGAGGTTCTCCTCAGAGAATGAGAGAAAAAACTCAAATAACAAGTGTACATTTTCATCCTTTTACAAAGCGATTCTGATTCCTTTCCGCAGCTTACTCCTCCTACCATCACATGAATTTGTTTAGCTTATGAGTTCCTACTGGTAGTTCCAGCTTAATCGAACAAGCACCGTTCGAAAAGTCGCTCCTAGCCAAAATAAATTCGTCAGGAAACTGCAAGAATAAAGTATCAGTGTTGTCCTCGAGCCGAAGGGATGAAATTACGTCATGGTACTGAAGGGCGCGAAACAAAATGTGTCTTGTTTCAGCCACGGTATGCAATTCTTTAATTAACCAGGATTAAAAAACACAGCAAGATGAAACCAGCAAGCAACTCCATGGCTTGCAAGCAGGAGACTCTGGGGAGCTAAGTAGCTCAGACTTGTGATATGAGAGTTTCCCTGAGATCAAGCTGTCAGGGAAAGTGAAGTTGTTGCAGGAAGTGGGTAAGGGTGAAGCGATAGACTAAAGATAGGAGAGAAAAGAGAGTGACGTACAGGGCCCAATCCAGCAGTCTGGAAACGAGGATGGGTATGATTCCCAGAGGAATTACCACAGGTTTGAATTCATACTGACACATTGCCTAATTATTCACACTTTTTGACAAATCCTTCTCTTCATTAAAATGGTTCTGTGATGATGTTAATGTAAGGTTTTTATTGCACATATTTTGGTAAGTTGTATTGTTCTTATGCCATAGACAATCAGTATTCCTCTGAAAATAGGAAGAGGGTTCCCCCCACGCTTCCTCACCTAAATCTGTGCCTGATATGCTACGTTAGTAAGGGACAGGGGGGTGAAGAAAGAAATATTTTACGGATGAGAATGAAGAAAGGGAGGGTACGAGTAGTGAGAAATGGGAGATAAATGGGCTAAGAAAAAAAATAGGAAATTAGAGATGGCGATGTGTAACGGGAGAAACTCATGGGGATGAGGAAGAGACTTAAAATAGGAAAGAGAATTGGGAGATGAATAACGGCAAAAGGGAGAAATGGGTACAAAGAAGGGAGAGACTAAATACTGGAAAGCAGAAACAAAAGTGTATAATGTGACAGAGGGGAAAAGAAGGAGAGGAGCTTCATGAATATTGGAGATTCGAGTGTAGCGTGGAGGGAACATGGAAGTAATAGGGGAAAATAAAAGTGAAAGAAGGAGGAGGAGAAAGAAGAAAGAAAAGAAAAGGGGGAGGGAATGTGGAAGAGGAGAAAAACAAGAAAATAGGAGAGAATCAGGGAGGATAAATAGGAAGGAAAAATGGAAATGTAAGAAACAGGAGGAACTAGAGAAGAAAGGAAGGTAGGAAAGAGGAATGACGGAAAGACAGACTTTAAATTGGAATGTTTGAGAGTTTGGGTAGGTGTGAGAGGAGGAGGAATGGAGAAGGGAAAGTAGAAAGTGGAAAGGAGTAAGAGATAAGAGGAAGACAGAAAATAAAGTGGAAAGGAAGACTCGGGAAAAGGGGAAAGAAGAGAAGCAATTAAGAAAAGGGTTAAAAGGAAGAGAAGGAGGATAGAATAAAATCAATGGTAGGGTGAGAAAGAACGAAGGAAGACTAAGAGACAGTGAGAGAGAAAAGGAAAGAAGAAATAAAGAAAGAGAACGGAATAAAAAGCGGGGAGGCAGAGGAATGAGGAATCACACTGCATTTGCAGCCTTGGTAATAAAAACCATTATTATCTATTAAATCATTCAGTCCGTTGTTCTACAATGAGCGTACCCAGTACCATTATTTTTAAAATCTCTTTATTTCAAGATAATTTTTTCATTCACTCATACACTCCCTCACTATATAATAGTTTTCCCTATGTGCCATGAAACCTTGTAACTTAACTTCAGTGGAAAATCTTGAGAACAGGTCTACTACCTTTAGAATGCAATATCAATTAAACCATGTGTTTGAAGGAACAGACAGATCTAAGCCTTTTCAGTTATTAGATTGGTTTGAGCCTGTCTCCATTCTCACTGTCTTCCATGATAAAGATGCCCGTGCACCTGATGTGAATTATAAGAATACCGAGGTTATCAGTATGTGAATAAAACCTTTCATTATCAAATATCCTTTTCTCCTATATCCTCACAACCACCAACATAAACCATTTTTCTCTGGCTTGCCTGAAAACTAAATCCTCCACCATCTCCCCTTTGTCATCCTCTCAAATTCCGCTCCCTTTCAGCCTGTGGGAGACTCATAGCGGAGATCAATCCACAATAACGTTTAGGTAGACTTTCTTTTATATTCTCCTGCCTTCCAACTTGGCTCACTCTCTGGGTCAAGATTCAGGGGGCCAAAATCCCTTATCTCCCCTCCCCCCCCTTCTGTCTTCTTCTCTCCTCTTCCAATCTTCACTTCAGGCAGAGCGCACTATTCTTCCGTCTTATCCTACTGCAAGATGTTTCTTTCCTTCATTTTTTTTTTATCATTGTTATCTGTTTTATCGATGTTCCTTCTTTTCTTATGCTGTCGCTCGCTCTTTCCCTCTAGTAGTTGTTGATATTCCTAATTTTTGCTTCTGTTTATATATACATGTGACTGTTTCTTCCTTTTTCGTTTCCTCTATACTCTCTGTCTCACCCTCCTTCCTCCAGCCTTCATATGCAGCTGTTCTTTTAACTTTCTCAGGTTCTTATGACACTTTTAGCTGAATTCGGTGTCTGGCGTTAGTTTGAAATAGAATTCTATTGTGTTCCCAACCACGAGCAGATTCAGTTTATCACCTTCCTTCCTGTTTTTCTTCCTTCATCTTCTTCAGCTGTTCTCTGCCTCCCATTCTTTTCCCGAGTTTTGCACTCTATCTTTCTATCCACGCAGTCTTTCTTCTATCCAATCGTCAATCTAACCACTTATTCACAAGTACCTATTGCTCCTCCCATTCTTTTGTCTTTCCTTTGCTCTCCTTTTCGCAACTTTTCTTTATCCTGTTTCATTCACCCTCTGTCATATACTTCTATAGTCAGCATCCTACTTCAACCATACCCTCTTGCCTCCAATTCTCATCACATCTTGCTCTTTATTCCTTTGTTTCTTGCAATCTTTTTTTCTTATCTCAGGGCTAGGCCACTCAGCCTTACCTGCCCCTGAGTGGCATTACGTGAAGCAGAAAACTCAACCAGCCCTCAGATGGAACCCTTACAGACTCCTCCCGGTTAGAGTGCCTTAACTCACTGAACCACCAGCTGTCACTTGGTAATCCGTTTACCACCGTAGGTAGAAATTTGACTTGTCACTCAGTGTAGGGCCACCTGCAGAGAGAGAGAGAGAGAGAGAGAGAGAGAGAGAGAGAGAGAGAGAGAGGCATCACTACACTGAGTGGGTGATTGACACCCCACCTATAAAGATATATCTATCTGTCTGTGTCTGTATCTATCTATCTATCTATATACATATCTATCTATCTATCTATCTATCTATATACATATATCATCATTCACTCATCATCCAATCCTACGTTGCCCCATGAGGAGCGTAGGAGCCCGGGGGTAGGCAAGTTGGTCCTGACATATAAGATGAGAGTGACCAGCCTCACTCATCCCTGAGTGGCATTACGTGAGCAATAGACCCCAGCCACCCATTGGATATAAACCTTCACCGGCTCAATCCGATTGGAGTGCCGTAATTACCCACTAAACCACCAGGTGCCAAAATCTGGTTATATGGCTACCACCCGGCGTAGTAAATGGTTTCCTGGTGTACAGGAAACCATTTGGCTTGTCACTCACTGTAGAGTCACCCACAGGCAGAAATAAGAGGAAAGAATGAAGGAAAGAAAGACAGAGGAGGGAGTGTAAAGTCACCCGTAGGCAGATGGACGAGGAAGGAATGAAGGAAAGAAAGACAGAAGAGTATGGAAGGAAAGAAGGATGGAGGAGAGGAAAGGGCAGACACGCTAGAGCAGCACTGCATCGAGTGAGTGGATGGCGAGCGCCCCTACCTACCACACACACAAACACACACACACACACACACACACACACACACACACACACACATACATATATATATATATATATATATATATATATATATATATATATATATATATATATATATATATATATGGTGAGTGTAGCCTATACACTGTATATACACTGTATATGGCTAGTGAGGGAGTGATCGCCCTCTACCTACACAGATCAAAAGCCCTCGGGAGCAGGGGGGTGGTTGCTTTCTCAGGCAGAGGAACTCCTTAAGAGTGAAATGGCTGGGAAGCATGCCGGCACGTGACTGGCTACAGCATAGCTGGGTCTTTCGGGTGTGGGCAATCAGGCAAGTTAGCTGCCTACTGCGACTGCAACACAATGGCGAGGTGTTCAGGAAGTTAGCCAAAGAAACCTTGATGGACTCTGAAAGAACAATAATGGCCCCAAGTCCCGTGCAGCCCTTAAATGGGCAGGGGGTGCTAAGAATCTCACGGTTGCCTCAATTACAATCTAATTCCTTTGTCAATGCAAAAAATACAATTAAAATTGGTAACTGGAATGTGAGAACGCTAAATCATGACGGTAAAATCGATGAGTTAGTGAAGGCTTTTCAAAATTACGGACTTGATATTTGTGCTTTGACAGAAACTAGATTAACTGGAGTCGATAAGTTGGATTTGGAGGATAGTATACGTTTATTGATATCTGGTCGACAGGACGGAATGCATTATCAGGGAGTAGGATTGTTGCTGGGTTGTAAGGCAAATAAGGCTTTATGTGAGTGGGATCCTATAGATGAGCGATTGTTATACGCACGGTTTAAATCAAATCATGGCAACATCAGTCTGTTTGTGTGTTATGCACCTACTAATGATGCACTCGATGAAAGGAAAGACACATTTTATGAAAAGTTGCAAGAAGGAGTAGGAAGGGTACCTAGACATGATGTTTTGATCTGCGTTGGAGACTTTAATGCAGTAATGGGCTGTTCAAATGAGGGATTTGAGGCATGTATGGGTAAGATGGGAGTTGGTAGTAGGATGAGTGAAAACGGAGTGAGGTTTGGAAGCTTCTGTCTAGCAAATGACTTAGTCATTGGGGGCACACTCTTTCAGCATTGCAATATACACAAGACAACTTGGGTGTCGCCGTGTGGAAAATATAAAAATCAGATTGATCACATCGCTATCAGTAGGAGGCATAGAAGTTCTCTGCTAGATGTTCATGTTAAACGGGGAGCAGATATTGGTAGTGACCATCAACTCAGCATTGCAAAAATAAGGTTTAAACTTAAAAATCAGAAGAAGGAAAAATCTGGTGTTGGTAGATACGATATTGTTAAGCTTAGAAGGGAAGGAGAAGAAAAGGAGGAATTCAGATTAGAATGCAGAAATAGGTTTTTGGTGTTGGAAACGTTGGAAGAGAGGGAGAGAAGTGTAGATGAGATGTGGGAGGATGTGAACAAAGTTTTGCATGAGACTGCTGAATGTACGATTGGAAGGAGACATAGATTCAGGAGAAAGAAATGGATATCGGAGGAAACGTGGGATATGATAAAAAAGAGAGGTGAGGCTAAATTGAGGAGTGAGATGCAATGCGTTGATGAACGAGAGATTGAATTAGCAAGAGCTGCGTACTGGAGTTTGAATTCAGAAGTAAGAAGGTTAGCTAGGAGAGATAAAAGAAGATGTGTGGATGAAAAGGTTGCAGAGACTGAAATCTTAATAAACAAAAATGATGGACAGAGTCAAAGAATAGCATATGAATCGATTAGAGAACTGAGTGGTAATGCAGGTAAACGCAAGGAAATACCAGTTAGAGACAGGGAAGGAAATTTATTGACCAAAGATGGAGATATTAAAAACAGATGGAAAGAGCATTTTGAGACAGTTCTTAATAGACCAATACCACCAGAAGAGGATATACCATCTGCTCAGGAAGATTTAAATATAGAAACAGGAGAGTTGAGGCTTGCAGAAGTGGAGAAAGCAGTAAAACAGTTAAAGAATAATAAGGCACCAGGGGAGGATGGTTTATTTCCGGAAATGTTTAAAGTGGAGGGGGATAGATTAATAATGATCTTGACCAAGCTATTCAATAAGATATGGGTGACGGGGTTACTACCGTCAGTTTGGAAGAATGGTGTAATTGTTAAAGTTCCGAAGAAGGGAGACCTGAGTGAATGTGGTAATTGGAGGGGAATCTCTTTGTCACCGATAGCTTTGAAAGTTTTCAGTACAGTGTTGTTAAATAGGTTGGAGCCGGTGGTTGAGGGTATTCTGAGGGATGAACAGGCTGGTTTTAGAAAGGGACGTGGTTGCAATGATCAGATCTTTATAGTTAGGCATTTGATGCAGCAAGTTAATGAAATGAGAGTACCGTTAAGTCTTTGTTTTGTTGATTTTGAAAAGGCTTTTGATAGTGTTTCGAGAGAGACTATGGGGAAGATCATGAGACATTATGGAATACCAGAGGAGTTTGTGAGGGTCATTATGAACATGCATGAGGACACATTTTGTAAAGTGATGGTTGATGGTTGTCTGAGTGATTCGTTTGAAGTCAAGTCCGGAGTAATTCAAGGTGGTGTTCTATCGCCTTTACTATTTATATTGGTCATTGATTACATTATGAAACGCGTTGGAACAGAAACCGGTGCAGGTATACTTTGGGGAGAGAACAGGAAACTTTTGGATTTAGATTATGCAGATGATATAGTTTTGATTTGTGATGGGCCAGAAGAGATGCAGAGAGTGTTGGACTGTTTGGTGAGTGAAGGTCGCAAGGTGGGTTTGGTTATTAATTGTGGAAAAACTGAAATAATCAATATGAATATGGAAAATGCGCAGGAATGTGTAATTGGAGGTATGGTTGTAAAGCAAGTTGATAGGTTTAAATATTTAGGTACTTATTTAGCCAAGGATGGTTCTTTGAACTTTGAATTCGAGGAAAGGTTAAAGAAGGCTAATCAGGCAATGGGAATGCTTAAAAATATTTGGAATAATAACAATTTCTCTGTGCATACAAAAATCAAACTTTATAAGGTAATGGTTAGGAGTATCTTAATTTATGGACACGAGTCTTGGTACAGCACAGTGACTATGGAAAATAAATTCTTGGTGTCTGAAAATAAAGCACTTAGAAGAATATTAGGAGTTAAGTGGTGGGAAAGGATACCAAATAGTAGAATTAGAGAAATAACGGGAGTGCAGCCGATCGATGAATATGTTAGATTCTCACGATGGAAGTGGCTAGGACATGTGTATAGGAGACAGGGAATAGTACGAGGTACACCAGGGTGGATGGCACTTGGTAGGAGAGGTAGAGGAAGGCCAAAAGAGACGTGGGTGAGGACAATGAGACGGGAAGCTGGAGATGAGTGTTGGGGAGATCTTGAGGAGTTAGCACAGGATAGGATGTGGTGGTGTGAGTTCATCGAGGCCCCATGCATCCCCGAGGGTGCCACAGGAAATGATTGATTGATTGATTGATTGATATATATATATATATATATATATATATATATATATATATATATATATATATATATATATATATATATATATATATATATATATATATATATATATATATATATTGTTCATCAAGTACTTCACAAAACGCCAAAGCTGTACTCACAAGAAATTATTCTATATTCAAAAGCGATTTCCGCTAATAATGCAACAATTATCAGCTTCGAAATTTTCAACTTCCTTTTAGCCCAATGCTTACGATTGGTCAATTTGTGTCTCATGTCTTATAACTTCAATAGCCCACGGATGAAATATAACTAGTAATGCGGATGGAATATGAAGTTGAGAGAGAGAGAGAGAGAGAGAGAGAGAGAGAGAGAGAGAGAGAGAGAGCGAGAAGGAAGGAAGGAAGGAACAAAGTGTATAAGACTGATAAAAGGGAAGTCATGAGAAGTACGGAAGAATAAGAAATGACGGCAGAGAGGAAGTCAGATAGTTGGAAAGAAGAAAAAGAAGGACTGATGTAAACGACAAGAAAGAAGGGAAGGAACTGTTGGTCGAAGGAAGAACATGTTGAAGAAAAAGAAATAATAAAGGGAAAGAAGCAAGGGAGATGAGACGAAGGAAGCCAAGGAAACAGTAGAATAGTACAGCAAAGCTGGCATGAAACGGAAAGGAAGAGAGATTGAGACTTCTAAGGAAAAAAAAAAATGCGAGGGTTATGGA
Source organism: Coenobita brevimanus (assembly GCF_032717465.1). Taxonomy (NCBI): domain Eukaryota; kingdom Metazoa; phylum Arthropoda; class Malacostraca; order Decapoda; family Coenobitidae; genus Coenobita; species Coenobita brevimanus. The sequence goes on from NC_136981.1 coordinate 26,400,030, forward strand.
ATGAAGGAAGGGAAATTTAAATGATACTGTCTGGAACAAAAACCAGTGCGAAGGAATACAACCAGGAAGAAAGAAACAAAAAAGAAGGGAAAGGTTCAACAGATGAGAAAGGACTGAAGGGTGGAGAAATATGGAGAAACTGAGGTAAGATGAAACAGAAAGAGAGAGGAGAGGAGAGAAGAGAGCTGCCCTAGCTTACTCTGAGGGGAAAAAAAAAACAACGATCACATCATAACAGAGAGAGAGAGAGAGAGAGAGAGAGAGAGAGAGAGTAGCTAAGCAGTGTGGCCGTCTGCAACATACACGTTTTTCCCAACGCATTTGGTCATGAAATTTTTACACACATTTATCACCAAGCCTCTTTAAGTGTAGGCCATTCTTCTGCACATAACTGTCTAGGAAATGTATTCCTTCTGTGAGTAAGGGAAAAAGACGAGAGACGGGAAAAGTTTACTTCCATTCTGAACTCGCTTAAATATCTGTGTGCATATTTCTTTCAGCAGATGGTAATTTGTGACTAAACCTTGATAAATTTTACCAACGCAGCAAATAATTCCGCACTATCAAAATAATTTTCCAGTGTAATTTCAAGTGTATATAGAGATCAGAGAGAGAAATGAAAGTAGGTGAGAGGAAAGATGGACGAGGGAAAGATGGAGACATAGGAGCCACGGGAGGGACTTGCAGGAAGAGGAATGAAAGCGAAGCCTGGTAATTTTGTTGGTTAGCCTCTACGGACTGGGTGTGCTGAGGTGCGGGGGAAGCTGGGTGTGGGTGTGGGGCCTGCTGACTGTGCTGAGATGAAGAGTAGGGTCAGGATGGTCAAGTGGAAACTGACAGACTTTGGGTCTAGTTTTAGTCACTGTGTAAGTGATTGTTGGTTGGTTATTAGAATTTGTTATTGGGGACCGTTAAAGTCGCTTTGGGACCTAGTGGCCTGCTTGTGCTTCATTACACGTACCCTCGTATTCGCGCTCACTGAGTGTTTCTTGGTAACATCGTCATATGGCTATGGGTGCCTTGTTCATATATTATAAATAAACTTAACCGTTAAAGAAGTTTCTTGTATGAGACTGCGATGAAGGCTCTGATGCGACTAAATGAAATGTGAAATTTTCTTTGATTGCTAGGGGTGCCCGTTGATGAGTTGAGTAATTGAGTTAAACGTGGGTGTTAATGGGATCATGTTTGTTCACTGAACGAGATTATTAAATGAATGTGAAGTTTAGCGTCTAAGCAAATTATAATACTGTGTGTGATCTTACGGAAGACGTTAATATATATATATATATATATATATATATATATAGAGAGAGAGAGAGAGAGAGAGAGAGAGAGAGAGAGAGATTGATATATATATATATATATATATATATATATATATATATATATTTTGTCATGTAGTAAAATAATGATAAATACTGTATATGTTTAGGATACGTGTGATTGAGGCTGCGTAAGTGTGAGCTGATCAGTTCATTGTTTTGCCTCTACTCCATGTGTATATCAGTACTGCACATTCAGTCTCTGGTTTGCCTACTCTAGTGTCTCTAACGCATGACCGTCTACAAGATGTGTGGGACTCGTTTGACAACATGGGTGGTTGGAGTCGGACGTTGAGAGCACACGGTGAAGATCTTGCCATCTAATATCAGCAACACCAAAATGACACAGAAAGGATTCAATAAGATTAATAATTCAACTCCAAACACATCTAAACTTAAGGTTCAAAGACAGCTGTAGTAACGTGTAAAGAAAGTGACCCATAATCTAAACAATGAAGAGCAAAAACGATTTTCACGTTAGATTTCATTGCCCACTCAATCTATCAGTCACTCAATCTATATTTATCTACCCATTAACCTACGCATTCTCTCTTTCTCTCTCTCTCTCTTACATTATTCCTGTTTTATAAGGAAATTAGCGAGGAAGACCAGGCATGCAGAGTACAGGCCTGCCTCCATAGCCTTCATTAATTATTTTTCCTTCTCTCATAATTTATGGACACACAGCCTAACATTTCTCCTCGCATTTCATTCTCCAACATATATAATTTTATTATCCGATTTTGCTGTATTCCTTCTTTCTGGTTCAGTATATCATTACAATGCACCTGGTGAAAGAAATTATACTCCCAAAATGAAATAATGTTAGCGTGAAGGTGCAACAAATTCTGGCCTGTGTGTCCAAGTTGAAGCTGAAGTATACAATCACAGTAAGCATACTTTCCCCATGTAGGTACTTTTTTTTTTTTTTTTACTAAGACCTTCTTCCTTCATTCTTCTTCAAGTTTTTGTCCTTCTCGAACTGACATGATATTCTCTCATCATTGGACGTTATCTCTTTTTTTTTTCTCTTCCCTTATCCCATTACATCATTTTTTTTTTTTTTGTTAATATTTGTGGAATAATTTTTTCATATAATTCTGAAAATGCCTCCAATGACGTTTGTATCTTTTTGTTACTTTGAGTCGATTGCATTTGGCTTAGGGAAGACGTTGCAAATTGGATGGGTTGGTCGTACCTTGAGCCCTTCACTATGAGACTTTTACCTAGTTGAATTAAATCGTCTGATGGTAGAAGGAACAGGCTATAAAAATACGTCACTGACTAAACTGTTTGGAATGAGTGATTGTTTTGTATCTTATCGATGAATATCTCGTTCAGTTGATCACAAGAACATAGGAAATTTCTTGTCATCACCTAGTATTGGGGTGAAAAACATATGTGCATGTAACCATCTTCATCACTTTTCAATTGCATTTGCCATAAAATACCTCTTCCATGAGACTGCATAACGGACAATATGAGAAGGAGAAGAACACAGAGGAGGAGGAGGAGGAGGAGGAGGAGGAGGAGGAGGAGGAGGAGGAGGAGGAGGAGGAGGAGGAGCAGGAGGAGGAGGAGCAGGAGCAGGAGCAGGAAAAAAGAGCAAGAAGGACACCAACAGGAGGAGGAGAAGGACTTAAGAAACAGGAAAAGTAAAAAGAAAAAAGGGAGAGTGTACTCTATGAGAAAAAAAGCTGCTGCTGCTGATGGCCTAGTAAGGACTGAGTCTTAAAGATTTTCGCAGGAATCCAGACTGTGATCTTCGTGAAGCATAAACAAGGGGAAAATTATTCAAGAAGGAGCACTCGGAGTCTGCAAACCCCGAGTCAACCAATTGGTCCCGTGGCTGAATATTTGAATTTGCCCTGTCACTTTGACATTCTGCTGATTATTCTGATAAAAGAATTAATTCCGCCTTCACGAACTCTTCAGCCTTCCACCATCTTTGTGCAAATCAGATAGAAAATTAAAACTGCTTATGCTGACAATGCCATATACCCGACACTTAATTATTCCCTGTGACCTTTTCCTTTAACCGACTATTCTCAAAATCGAATCCCTGTACCCTCTAACTTGTACAGTACTAAATTTAGCCTAATCAGAAAAGAAGCTGTTTATATTAACCCTGCCAGGTGACCATGACCTTTAGACTATTACTGTATTGTAAAAACTATATCCCAAGTTACTCATAGACGCTTAATGTTTCCATGAAGTTTAGTCCAACTCAGACCAAGCTGTGTTATCTGTTTTGTTCAAATAGAGAGATAAGGATGGAAATAAAGCCTTGTCCTGTGATCTTGACCTTTGACTTATTGCTCTAAAAAATTACTCCCTTCGGTTCTTGTCATACCTTTAAACCTTTGTCCAAGTTTGTCCTAAATCGGATTTTTTAAAAATCAAGATTACCTTGCCAAGTAATCTTGACATCTGGGCTTTGAGAGAGGTGAAGTTAGTGAATGTACAGCGAGGTTGGATGGTGAGGAATTGGAAAATGTGAGTACGTTTAAGTACTTGGGTAGTGTGATGAGTAAGGATGGAGGTTTGGAGGGTGAAGTGCTTGAAAGGATACAGCAGGGAAGAAAGGTTGCTGGTTCTTTGAAAGCAGTGATAAGAAACAGGGAAGTGAGCATGGAAGTGAAAAAGTTACTACATGACAGTATTGTGATACCAACTCTAACGTACGGAAGTGAAGCTTGGACGTTGTTGGAAGGACACAAGTCAAGAGTGAGAGCCGTGGAAATGAGTTATTTAAGAGGAGCCTATGGAGTCACATGGAGAGACAGGCTGACGAATGAGGATATAAAGGAGCGTTGTGGTGTTGATGTGGATGTGATAGGAAGCGTTATGAGGAACACACTGAGGTGGTTTGGCCATGTGGAGAGGATGGAGGGTGAAAGACTGACGAAGAGAGTGTATGTGAGTGAGGTGGAGGGGGAAAGAGGGAGGGGGAGGCCGAGGATGAGATGGAGAGATGGGGTGGAGAAGTATATGAGAGAGGGGGGGTGTGAGTTGGGAGCAGGGGAGTGAAATGGCGGGGGACAGGGCGACTTGGAGGCGATTTGTTTGTGGCCACCCCAAACGGGATTGAGGCGTCTGGCAATAGATAGATAGATAGACGTTAATGGTAATGCTGTTAACACTCTTAGCCACGTATGATTCCCCCTTGGCTTAATAAAATGAGCCTCGTAGTAGCTGGAACAGAACACTGGATATGCCCACAACATAGGAGTTTATGTACATGATACTTATGTCAGTCATATAAGGATACAGATTCCATTAAAAAAAACAACAACAACATAACAGAATACCCGCGTGTCAGTAAAAAAAAAAAAAAGAAAGAAAGAAAATGAAAAACCCTTCACTTTGACGATGTCTTTTGTATTTTTGTGTCTCAAGGCGACTTTAATCGGCTTAAAATAGAATCTCTGACAGTGAAAGGTTTTAATGTAATCTAATTCTAATTTGGTCAGTCCTTGTCCGAGGCTTCTTGTTTGTTTTTTTAGTTAGTTGTTTTCCGGGGAGGGGCACTAACTCTCCGCCAACCCTTTTAGTCGCCTTTTACGACAAGCAGGGATACTGGGGGAGTATTCTTGAAAAACCCCCCTACCCCCAGGGGGGGAAAGAGGGAGGGGGAGGCCGAGGATGAGATGGAGAGATGGGGTGGAGAGGTATATGAGAGAGGGGGGTGTGAGTTGGGAGCAGGGGAGTGAAATGGCGGGGGACAGGGCGACTTGGAGGCGATTTGTTTGTGGCCACCCCAAACGGGATTGAGGCGTCTGGCAATAGATAGATAGATAGATAATTCTAATCCAGCTACAAAGATGACTGTATTAGGCAGAAAAAAAATTACACGACTGTGAAAAAAAAAATGTTATTGCAATGCAGGAGAAGCAGTAGAGTTGATACCAAGCCTTTTAAATCATTAGGATACGATCGCTCCTCCTGCTGCTGTGCTACCAATGTGTGTGTGTGTGTGTGTGTGTGTGTGTGTGTGTGTGTGTGTGTGTGTGTGTGTGTGTGTGTGTGTGTGCAGAGGTTACCTTCGGTCCTTCTTGAAAAATTTCCCATGGGTTGGATGTCGACTATTGGAGATAGATTTACATCATTCGGAGTACACACACACACAAACACACACACACACACACACACACACACACACACACACACACACACACACAAATATAAGCACTAAAGAAGTCCTGAGGGAAATACACAGCGGGTTGCAGACTGCAAATCTCCCTAAGTGTGGCCATCATGCAGAGGAAGATTCAGAAAGTAGGTGCCATTATAAATAGAGTGTTGCTTTTCTTCACTACCGCATAAAAGTAGTCATCTCATATATTAACACGTTAAAGCTGATGAAGTATTTTCTATATTTTGTTCTTGATTCCGTTTGGTGATTTTACCCGGTTGAGTTGAGAGAGAGAGAGAGAGAGAGAGAGAGAGAGAGAGAGAGAGAGAGAGAGAGAGAGAGAGAGAGAGAGAGAGAGAGAGAGAGAGAGAGAGAGAGAGAGAGAGAGAGAGAGAGAGAGACAAAGAGAGAGAGAGAGAGAGAGAGAGAGAGAGAGAGTTTGCTTTCTCTGCGAGTATTATAGTGCTTCTCACCTCTTTATTTGCCTAATATTACACACACACACACACACACACACACACACACAGAGGAGTAGACTGTATCACCAGTCGAGCAGGGCAGTACTCCCGAGGTGGATGGAAAGCTGATGACTGTGAGTGCTGGAGCTCCCGTTTCATCAGCCCTCAGGACTAGTTCCTGACCATCCCCCTTTGCTGAACTTTTTCAGTGTCTCAGTTACACAGAGAGTAGGCCAGCATGCTCTCCAATACAAATTTCTTTATCTACACCAAACTACATGCACAGTACACTCTACACTTCCTTTTCCAAACTTCAACAAAATTAATGGCGTCTCAACACTCAGCCTCGGAGTCCCCAGGGGGGGGGGGACCATAAATGCCCCCACCTTCCGCCCCTCTCCCGGTGACGACTTGAACTGCCTGGAACCACTGTCTAACTCACTTCTTCATTTCTGCAACTTTCGCGGCCTTTCCTCTAACTTTCGCTCTGTTGAGCACCACCTCTCCTCCTCTAAACCTCACCTTCTTTTTCTAGCTGAGACTCAGCTGTCTGAGGCAACTGACAGCAAACCCTTTTCTGTATCCTCCTACTTTCTCTATACTCATTTCTAAGCCAAAGGTGGCTGTTGTGTATACTGTATATACACAACGACTTATCTTGCTCTTGTGTTCCTGAACTCGATTCTTCTGAATTCTCTACACTCTGGCTTCGGCTTTCCTGTCATTCTCTGACTAAATATATCTGTACTGTTTACTTATCCCCTAATTCTACTGACTATCAAAAATTCTTCTACTATCTTACTTCTACGATGGAACACATTCTATCCATTTCTCTTTTCTTTGAAATCTCCGTTTTAGGAGGTTTCAGTGTTCACCACCACCTTTGGCTCTCCTCTCCTTTTACTGATCCACCTGGTGAACAAGCCTACATCATTTCTATCCTTAATGACCTAGAGCAGCTTGTACAGCAACCTACCCGTATCCCAGACTGCCTTTGAGAGAGCTCCAACATACTTGACCTCTTCCTTACAACTAATCCTTCTGCTTACACTGTTAATCTTTTCTCTCCGTTGGGCTCCTCTGATCACAACCTTATCACCTTAACCTGTCCTATCACTCCGGTACGGCCTGTGGACCCTCCAGGGAAACGTCATCTGTGGCATTTTGGAGCCGCGGATTGGGAGGCCCTCAGGCAGTACTTCTTTGATTTTCCCTGGAATGATTATTGCTTCCATGGCCGGGAGCCATCTGTGTGTGCCTTGCGCATTATGGAGGTTATTCTTTCTGGCATGGAAGCATACATTCCTTTTTCGTATCCTTTGTCTAATGCAAGAAAGCCTTGGTTTAATCACGCTTGTTCTAATGCTGTCCGCAACAAGGAGAGGGCCTACAAAAGGTACCGGAGCCAACAAACCGCTGAATCACATCATCTTTACGTTTCTGCCCGGAATCGTGCTAAGTCTGTTCTTCGCTTTGCTAAAAATAATTTCATCCGTACTAAATCCTCTCAACTCTCCAACTCGAATTCTTTCCGCTCCTTCTGGCACCTTGCCAAAAACCTTTCTAACAACTTTACCTCATCATCCTTCCCTCCTCTTTTCTACTCTGATGGTTCTGTAGCTATATCTTCTACCGATAAAGCAGATCTCTTCTTACAGACTTTTTCCTCCAATTCCACTTTAGACGATTGTGGTGCTGTTCCTCCATCATTTCCACCCTCTGACTTCCTCATGGCTGACATTAAAATTTCTTCAGCTGATGTATTTTCTGCCATCACTGGCCTCAATACTAACAAGGCATATGGGCCTGATGGAGTCCCTCCTCTTGTTCTCAAGAACTGTGCTTCTGTGCTTACACCCTGCCTAGGCAAACTCTTTCATCTTTGTCTGTCAACTTGTACCTTTCCTTCTTGCTGGAAGTTTGCTCTCATTCAGCCAGTCCCAAAGAAGGGTGACCATTCTCAACCCTCCAACTATCGTCCAATTGCTTTAACGTCCTGTATATCATAAGTTTTCGAGTCAATTCTGAATAGAAAAATTTAAAGGCATCTTTCCAATCACAACCTTCTTTCTGATCGTCAGTACGAGTTCCATCAGGGACGCTCCGCTGGCGATCTTCTCACCTACCTTTCAGACTCCTTGTAATCCTCCTTTCGGGACTTTGGCGAAAGCTTCGCCATTGCACTTGACATCTCAAAGGCTTTCGATTGAGTCTGGCATAAATCTTTAATTTCCAAACTGCCCTCTTATGGTTTCTATCCTTCTATCTGTGCCTTCATCGCTAGCTTCCTTTCTGGTCGTTCTATAACCGCTGTTGTAGACGGCCACCGTTCTTCTCCTAGATCTATCAACAGTGGTGTTCCTCAGGGCTCTGTCCTATCACCAACTCTCTCCCTTTTATTCATCAACGACCTAAGCTGTACATCTAACCCTATCTACTCATACGCTGATGGCTCCATCCTTCACCTTTCCATGCTGTTCCCCAAACGCTCATCTCAGCAGTTATGTCAACAAACAAGGGATGAGGCTATGGCACACCTAATGTCTGACTTGGCTCGTATCTCTAACTGGGGTAAAAATAATCTTGTTGTTTTTAATGCATCTAAGACTCAATTCTTACCCCTATCAACCCGACAAAATTTTGCACAGGTATACCGACTAATGTTTAATAATATTCAGCTTAATCCTGCATCATCCTTGAACTTGCTTGGGGTTTCATTTACTCGGGACTTATCTCGGAAAGATCATATTACATCTCTTGTAAAATCTGCTTCCAAGAGATTGGGTGTGTTAAGCTGACTCCGTTCCTTCTTTACCCCTGCACAATTGTTGACTCTATACAGGGGTTTTATCCACCCCTGTGTGGAGTACAACTCTCATGTGTGGGGAGGCTCCCCACATACAGCTCATCTCAATAGGGTGGAGTCAAAGGCTTTTCATCTCATTAACTTTCCTCCTCTTGCTGACTCCCTTCAACCTCTGTCTCTTCACTGCACTCTTGCATCTTTATTTCTTTTCTATCGCTACTTTAACCCCTTAACTGCGGGCTTGATTTGCTCTGACTTGCATGTCCGGCGGGCATATTTGTGCTCTGACAGACTCTCTAAAAATATTTGCCAAAAATCAGTTATTAGTCCTAGAATATTAAAATTACATATGCTTATGGCACATACCTTCAGTTTTCTCCTTGGATGTTTGTTGAGCCTTCGCCGAGTACCGTAGGACTTGTGGATACCTCTGAAGTTAGGTAACGAAGTCTTCACTTAACACTTCCCGACAACCCGTAATATGATTACCACAGCCAGATATTATCACTAGAAACACTATTCTATGATTATCAAGTAGTTTGGAATCCATACTCCAAAAAATAAAAACTGTGAAAGCAATGACAATTACGAGTGCATATGACCTTCCCACTTGCGCTAGTTCGCCGCTGGTATTCTGTCATTTATTATTCAAAAAAACACTCACCCTTTATATTCCAATTACAATATAACACTTATATATATCTGCAGACTTTATCCATAAGTTTCCTTCAGTAGTCGTAGTTTATTGTCATTGTAAGCATTCAATTTTTCTTTCAGTAAAATACGTAGAGAGCCACAGATTCACTTTCACTGTGATAACCTCAAGTATTTGTGCTCATATTCTTATATTACTAATTATTTACATTTCTATTTACATTTTCTATTGTATTTTCAATATTTACACTTTTATTTTACTTACACTATGTTATTCACTGTCACTTGCAGTAACATAAAACTATATTACACTGTTCCATCATATGTACATCCATTGCTTTCACTTGTTATTTACACATTATTTACACATTATTTTCATTTTCCACTTGCACTTTTAGAACTGCTTCTGGCTGTGGTAATCAAAGAAGCAGGTAACGCAGAGGGGAACCTGGCACTCAGCGCACTGCCAAGAGGTGCGTTTGTGCTCAGGTGTGCGTCAGGTGGTATGTGCACACACCTGGCACCCGCGGATCGCAGCCTTCCTCTTGGTTGTGGCAGGCATTTGCACCAGTCTGTGCCGATCCATTTACGTCCTCTGCTCAAGTCTGTCGGGAAGTCTTACTGCATGGCTCCTTGGAGCTGCTACTGTCACCTTACCATATATCTCAAGCAGCTGCTGAACACAAGTCCTGGCGAACAACCTCAGGGAGAAGGACTTGGGTGGCTTTACCTTCATCTTGTACAGGATGAAGGCGTTCAGCATTGTCATATCTATGAGATGCAGAAAAACTTTCCTGTACCACCTATTCTTCCTGAGGCAGTCGATCTCTCCAGTCATCATGTCGGACTTGTCCACCAGCCGCATGTTGATATTGTAGTCTATGACAGCATCAGGTTTCCTCACAGGTTCGCCTGTCCTACGGTCGACCTTCCCACTGTCTTTAAGTTCCCCCTTGTGTACGGTGGTGAGCATGTGCACGACCCACTTGTCATGCCACCGTATTGCCAGCATCTTCTCAGACTTGCGTAGGTGCACGTCTCCTTGCTGCGAGGTTCCTGCCTCTGGGAATTTAGGGAAGTGGGCACGATTAGTCTTGACAGTGCCGCAGGAGCTGATGCCGTGCTATGAAAGGTATTTAGCAAGTTTCAGTGCTGTATAATAGTTGTCAACATACAGCACATGATTCCCACCAAAATATCTTTCAAGGAGCACTTTCACTACACAGCCTGAGAAGCCATGGGGGTGTGTTTTATCAAGATCGACAGTGCTGGCTGAATAAATGATGAAGTCAAGGATGTACCCCGTCTTACAGTCGCACAGTACAAAGAACTTGATTCCAAAGCGATGATGTTTGCTTGGAATGTACTGCACAAACCTAGGATGTCCTCTGAACAAAACCAAGGATTTGTCAATGACAACCTTCTGAAAGGGGTGGAAGAATGTCATAAACTTATCCTTCATTCTGCTCAGAATCTCCCGGATCTTCCAGAGTGGGTCGGTCTGGGAAGGTACATTGTTGTTGGTGAAGTGCAGGTTTCCCATGATGTTCTGGAAGTGAACTCTGGCCATGTACTTATTGAAGGTGGGTGAGGGTAGTAAGGGGTCCATGGACCAGTATTCTTCCAACTCATGTTTCTTTGAGTGTGGCATGAGAAGCATGAGGGCGAAGAACACATACAGCTCCTGCACTCCCAGCATGGGCCACTGTTGCATCTTTGCTGCACCTGTAAGACTTGCAGCACGTTGTGATTCATACCTGTTGGTCTCATCACATATGTGCTGCATGACTTCGTCATCGAAGAAGGCCAAAAGGAAGTCAACACACTCAGCATCCTCATCAAGAGTGAAGGCAGGCTATATCCCTGAGGAACTCTCGTTGAAATCAAGATGTTCTGGGACAAAATCGGACCCTTCCGTCCACGCGAAGGAGTCCAGGATTCCCTGTCATGGTGGTGTAGGGTGGGTGAGGGTGGAGGGTGGCTGTGAGGCAGATTGAGCTGGTTCAAGGTCACTCGCACTGACCCTGGGTTGCCGTATAGCACTAGCAGCCCTTACTCTACTGGCAACTCTACTTTTGCGGGTCAGGGATTTACCTCTTCCTCTACGGCCTGCCTTCACTGTAGGTGCTGGTGGCGACTCCGACGACGAAGACTCCGGAGAAAATTCTGCTGAAGAAGAGGACGAAATGAGTGAACTGGAGCTAGGGGAGCGGGGAGGTGATTCACCTCGGGACTCATGGCGGGCTGGGTCACTCGGGGCCATTGTTCCAGGGCTAACCTGCCGTCTTTTCACTCCCTTCCCAAATTCCCTCCCTTGCTGCACTAAGGGCTCTTTTTCTTTGGAGCTTGGGATAACTTGGGACACTGAAGCACTCGTACTAGAAGTTTCTGGCATGATTCCCTCACCCGGCTCATCACACGAATCACCCGAAGGATCATAGTAACTATCCATCATTATCACTGATAATTCTGCAAGTTCACATTCCACTGCAGAGTCACTTAGTCCTTTCCTGCTTCCCCCACGAGTTTTTCTGGGGGTAGAGGTCTCGGGGCCCTTTGCAATGGGCGCAGAAGCGGCAGAAATGGCGGGGCGCGAGTGCGACATGGTTTGACCATAGAGGAGGACAAGGAACTGAATGGTGTGGCTTATCTGAGCAGGGAAGGGTTGACAGTGACAATGGGGCTGACAACTGCTAACTTACATGCTAAGAAATGATTGGTAGGAAATCTCGGCAATACATAAAGAAATAGGTAGTTCCAGGTGAATGTAAATGTCACTTAGGCTTCTCCCTCCCTTTCTTATATATATTTTTATTACGAGAATAGATTACAAGGCATATTTCAAAGGGGATATTACCGTGGGAATTTAGCGAACGAGTGCATGTGAGGTGTTGTCAGGTGATAATTAGCCAATCCAGGTGTACGAGTGTAGCACTATCATTTACCTTATTTCTTTTTTGTATATATTATTTTGTATAAGAACAGGGCATAGGGCTTATTTCAGTGGATGAAATCAGTGGACAATTCCGGGGGAGATTTTCTTTAGTGCAGCATGGCCGGGCAGGAGAGAGGACAGGGTAATGGAGGGGAGGTAGGGAGAGGAGTCAGGAATGGGGAAAAATGGCTAAATTGTCGACAATGGATGGGAGTACAGATGAGATTTGGAGTGATGACTAATGTTGGACATTGGCAGTACTGATAGATGATATAAGCCACCACTTGTAAGCCCAGGAGAATTCAAAATAACACAGAATCACAAAAGTGACGCCCAGTGGTATGATCTATTGCATCCGAGCATCACAAAAGTGACTCCCCTCGGTTAAGGGGTTAATGGTCGCTGCTCCTCTGAACTGTCTGCATGCATTCCTCCACCTTTACGACGGGTGCATAGCACCCGTCTAGCAGCAAACTCTCATCCCTTTTCTGTCCAACTCTCTAATGCAAGAGTTAACCTTTACTCCCAGTCCCTCATTTACGCAACAGGTCAACTCTGGAACTGTCTCCCTCTGCCTATGATCTCCAGTCTTTCAAACGCAATGTATTCAGGCATCTCAAAATGAATGGATCTTGAATTTGGCTCTCTATTGTATTTTGTTTTTCTCTTGGAGGGAACTGTTATTTTTGTGGGCTCATGGCCTTTGGTTCCTTCTTCTTTGCATAAACACACACACACACATATATCTCTCTATCTAATCTATCTATCCATCTATCTATCTATCTATATATATATTATATATATATATATATATATATATATATATATATATATATATATATATATATATATATATATATATATATATATATATATATATATATATCGCACCCCGCCAGGGTAATAAATTTTGGGAGCGTTCTTCCGACCACTTACTGCTTTGGTGGACATATGGGGAGCTGTGGTTGAACCAGTGTCACATAGAATAAAGTATGCTTGCACCCAGTCGGCTTGTGCAGGCCGATTACACTTGGTTCACAGACTACACACACATATCCAAAGCCACTCCAACACTACACTCATACTTACAAGCACTTGTCACCCTACATACAATCGCAACTATACAGCCTAAGCCACTTTGTAGAGATAAATTGGCTGTATCGTCCCCATTTCGGTCGGGATAGGCCTGTCCTGCAGTAGATACTCAAACGGCTGATGATGATTATACTATATATATATATATATATATATATATATATATATATATATATATATATATATATATATATATATATATATATATATGCAAATGTTGGGAGTAGTAGGGATGGCTATGAAGATTGTATGGGTATGGAGGGTGTTGGTATAAGAAACGAAAATGGGGTGCGACTTGCAAGCTTTTGTTTGGCAAATGACCTTATAATTGGTGGAACTATCTTTGAGCATAGAAAAATACATAAGACTACTTGGATTTCACCATGTGGTAAATATTGTAACCAGATTGACCACATTGCAATTAGCAGAAGACATAGGAGTTATTTGCAAGATGTTTGCGTAAGGAGGGGGGCAGATATAGGTAGTGATCATCAACTTGTTGTGTCAAAGATTAAAATAAAACTTAAGAGAAACGTTACTGGTAATTGTACAGGAGGTAATAATTATGATTTTGATGAGCTGAGAAGTGATGAGAGCACGAGGGAAAAGTTTTGGTGCGAATGTAGAAACAGGTTTCTAGTCCTGCAGACTTTGACGGAATCTGAAGACAATGATATCAATCAAATGTGGAGAGAGGTAAAAGAGGTTTTGCATGAGAGTGCTAAGGTTACTATTAAGAAAAAGGGAAAAGCGAGAAGGAAAAAGTGGATGTCAGATGAAACATGGAATGTAATTCAGAAAAGGAAAGGGGCTAAGTTAAGAAGTGAAGAACAACATGTTGATGACCAGGCAGTTGAAGTACTTAGAGCAAAGTACTGGAGTTTACATTCTGAAGTAAAAAGACTCGTTAGACGTGATAAGAGGAGACTATATGATGAAAAGGCGACAGAGACAGAAATTAAATTAAGTAAAAATGACGGTCAGAGCACAAGAGCAGCGTATCAGGCCATAAAGGAGTTAACTGGGACTGAAAAGAGAAGGAAGGAAATACCTGTACGAGATAGAAATGGTAATTTGATGACTAAAGATTTGGATATAAAAGGAAGATGGAAAGAGCACTTTGAATCTGTTCTAAATAGACCAATCCCAGCTGAAGAGGACATTTTGCCAGCCGAGAGAGATATGCAGATAGAAACAGGGGATATAACTTTGGAAGAGGTAGCAAAATCTATAAAGGAGTTAAAGAATTTTAAGGCTCCAGGAGAGGATGGAATATTCCCAGAAATGCTTAAGGTGGAAAATGACGAGTTGATGAATGCGTTTTTGAAACTTTTAAATGTGGCTTGGGATAATGGTGGAATTCCAGAAGAGTGGAAAAATGGAGTGATTATAAAAATACCAAAAAAGGGAGATTTAAGTGTGTGTGGCAATTGGAGGGGGATAACTTTGACATCTGTAGTTGCAAAAGTCTTTTCCAAAATCTTGTTGAACAGAATAGAGCCAGTAATTGATAAAATTTTAAGAGAAGAACAAGCGGGATTTAGAAAGGGTCGAGGTTGTAATGATCAGATTTTTATTGTAAGGCATCTAATGCAACAAGCTAATGAGATGAAAATGCCACTTAACATGTGTTTTGTGGATTTTGAAAAGGCGTTTGATAGTGTTTCACGTGGAGCTATGTTGAAAATTATGAGATTCTATGGTATACCAGAAAAGTTTGTAAATATTATTAGAAGCCTGCATGAAGGTACTTTTTGTAAGGTAATGGTGGGTGGTTCTTTGAGTGATCCATTTCAAGTTAGGTCAGGAGTGATTCAAGGAGGAGTTCTTTCGCCATTGTTGTTTGTTTTGGTTATGGCTTATGTTATGAAAAAGGTTGTAAGGAGAACAGGTGCAGGAATTAACTGGAAAGAAAATAAGAAGCTGATGGATTTGGACTATGCTGATGATATTGTACTGATTTGCGGAAGTATTTACGAGATGCAGAGGGTGCTCGATTGTCTGGTGGAGGAAGGAGAAAAAGTGGGATTGGTAATAAATTGTGGAAAGACTGAAATTATTAATATGAACGTGGAGAACCAAATCGATTGTGTAATTGGGAATAATGTGGTGAAGAATGTAGAAAACTTTAAATATCTGGGAACGATTGTATCATCTAATGGATCATTAAACAATGAAATTGAGGAGAGGATTAGACAGGCTTGGCGAGCTGTTGGAATGTTGAAATCTGTTTGGAATAATAATATGCTTTCGGTACATACTAAAGTGAAAATTTACAAGTCCATGGTTAGACCAATTTTAATTTACGGGCATGAGTCATGGTACAGTACAATTGCAACAGATCAGAAAGTATTAGGATTTGAGAATAAAATAATGAGAAGGATTCTTGGGGTAAAGTGGCAAGACAGAGTTACAAATGAAAGAGTAAGGGATATTACGAGAGTGGAACCAGTTAGTGAATATGTGAGACTGTCTCGCTGGAAGTGGCTGGGGCACATATACAGAAAAGAAGGTTGTTTAATACAGGATGTGCCTGAGTAGATTGCTAGAGGAAGAGGAGGTAGAGGTAGGCCGAGGGAAACCTGGTTGAGGACAATGAAAAAAGAAGCAGGAGAGGAGTGTTGGTGGGACCTGAAGGAGATGGCAAGAGACAAATATTGGTGGAGAGAGTTCATTGAGGCCCTATGCATCCCGTGGGGTGCCACAGGAAATGATATATATATATATATATATATATATATATATATATATATATATATATATATATATATATATATATGCTATTCTCATATTAGCAACGAGTGTGCGCATGTTTCGTATCTTCTAATTCATGTGGTCAGCTGGAGATAGTCTGTTATTTATAATCACTTTTAGGCCCTTCTCCTTTTCTGATATGTGTAGGGTTGAACTTCCTAGCTTATAATCCCAATCTGCATTTTTTTCTTTCTCACTTTTACCAGACTTAATTACATGGCATTTGTCGATATTGAATTCCATTTGCCGTCTATTGCCCCATTTATAAAGCTTATTGTTCGAGCAAGGGAGGCGAGCGGGAACACCAATTTTAGTCACAGTTTGGACCCCCGACATCTGTACCTGAGCCAAAGATGTATCACATCAGCAAGAAATGGGGGCAGGGGTCGGGAGGAAAACTCTGTAATACAGAAGTGAACTTTTTTGGATATCTCAGCCAATTTTGAAGTTACAAGATAGACACCAATTTGGAAATTTCATAAAAATCCTCAGTTATTTTTATTTCATAGACAACCCTTAATTCCTAATAGTTTTTCCGTAAATCAAGGATATGATTTTTTAAAAGGCAGATTTGCCTAACAGTCGGCTGCGCAAGAAGTAACGGTCTTAGGTTGCGTGAACAGCACAGCAGTATTTTCCGACGATTGCTGAGAGAGTTGGTTTTAAGAAGTGTGAGGGAATATTTTTGTTTTAATCTAATTAGTCCTTTTAGTATTTTCAGGTCAGGAAATCAGAGGAAGATGATGAGTCACATGAGACAATATTCAGCACCGCCTGACTTGCTCGCTCGCTCGCTCAAACACGTTTCACACTTTCAGTGTGGACGCCTATTACATGTTATTTTTTACAATCTGTTGTTTCTAGATCATACCCAACTCACTTACATTGCATCAGTGCACATAGTGCCACTCAGGGACACGTCAGGTGTCATCTGTACCTGAAATGTTTGGACTAAACATCTGAGCCAAGGGTCCCTACGTTCCTGATTTAAGGGGAAGTACGGGACTGGATGATACAAGGGAGGATGGATCGCGAAAGTGTTATCATAATGGTAATAACCATGATTATAATGGTGTAACAGTAGATAAAGATAATGATTATAATAATAACTCTGACTATGACTTACTCTAAAACCCTCCAAGCTCGCACACATTATCCTACAGACACAGGCTCCTCTTCCTTCAATGGTGCTGTTCAGCGTCAGTGACTGTCAGTGGTGGCAGAAGTACAGCAGCATGAATTCTGTCAACTATACGTCATCTGCTTTTAGTCTGAACAAAAAGCAAAGTAGGCTTTATAGGTAGCCCACACGAGGGAATGCAGAATGGTTTAAGCCTTTGGCAAGTATAAACTTTAACAACCAGTACCATCAGTAAACAAGGAAGTATTGTATTTTAAGAGTTCATATCTGAGTGATGTATCAAAAAAAAAAAAAAAAAAAAGACATCTGCAAGCATTATGTAATTTTTTTTTCCTCACTTAGACATCAGATTTTTACCTACACTTTTCTTATTGACTTTTTTTTTTTTTTTCACTTTAATGGCAGCATACCAACTGACCTACCCTCGTTTGTTTACAGTTTTAACTGCCCTAGCTGCCAAGCGCTGTATAAAGGCAGCACCTGCGTGTCAATAAAACCAGGACAGACAAGTACTTGGTTCACTTGATCAGAACTGGTTGTAGGGTGTGCTGCGCCCCCACCCCCTCCTTAGCAGTACAAGGCCACACCGAGGTATACCATACAAAGAAACCCGTTTAACCCGCGGCGTCCCGTCGACGTTCTTTAACGTCCACACGTTTTGTCACTGCCAATCCCGGCGACGTACATAAACAAGAAAAAATTGCAAGGTCCCTAATTTGCACAATTTTCAATTTTCACAAGTGATTTTTGGTACGTATCCACGTGACACCTTCCTCTACAAGATGCCAGGCAGGGACAATGCCTTACCCAGCATGACCTCGTCCCCCCCCTGCATGCCATTGTCTCAGCAATTCACCTGTTATCAGTGACCTGGCCAGTATAGCCATGTTGTGCCACGGTACGAAATTCAGGGCCAGAGTGATTCCCCAATCAATGACAATGTCGAGGACAAACTTTACATAACATTAGAGGAAGAAACAGTTAGAAATGATGATCAGGTAATGTGGCAAAAAAAGGTCAGGTATTAGTGAGTGAAAGAATGCTTATAATGCCTATATTACTGCCTGAAAACTGATATACTCTCGTACTACATATAAATTCGTACTAAATAAATAAATAAATACCGTTTATGAGTGGTGTGAAATAGTTATCCTCCCATAGAACTCGTTTTCTCTGGTGCCAGCCTGATAGAAAACCCAGTAAGGTAAGGAGGTACTCTTACCTGTATCGAGTATTGTAAACCTCAGGTGAGCGATTTCTCTATGAATTTTCGACGTTTCTCACCAAAAGCGAAGGTTTGAGCCAAAAAAAAAAAAAAATCCAAAAATGGTCGGGATTGGGGGTAGCCAGTGATGGAAAAGTGGTCGGGATGGGGTGGGTTAAAAGTAAGAGACATATGTTGCAGGATAAACTTAAGAACGTTAGAGTCCATTTACATCAGGAGTCTCAACCCCATTCTTATTAACACTGATTCTGCAGTTTCCTTATACTAGTATGGGCAACGTATGAAACCTTTCTTTTGATGTTATTTTTAGCGTCTCATTTTTTTTTTTTTTTTCAATTATGTAACATGATTTTTTTCTTAGCTTTTAACAATTGAAGATGGCATGAAGAGTATATCAAAGCATCTGGCAGTAAGAAATTAAAGACGCAATTCATTTTGATCTCTGTGATTTTCTTCCTCTTGAAGGGAAATAAACCTTTCCGAATCACTTGCATCATTAGTAATAATATTTGCCTCTGCACTTAACGACTGCAAATTTTGTTCAGATACTTATCAATGATAGCCAGCATCTTTTGGTTTTTACCAGTGAAGTCAAAGTGCGTGGTGAAGATACAGCTTCTTAGCAGCAAACAAAATACCCAGTAATATCAGTTAGTGTGTGAGGTGGTGATTGTTTGTTTTGCATCCACCTGTGTGTGGGTGACGCGTGAAAATACCAGCAGGTGTTAGTGCCGACTGAATAAACTAACACCCAGATGGTTATCATTCAGCTTAGTATTATTTTCTCTTTCATTCATGTGCTGTCTTACATCCTCGTGGCCAAAACCTGCTTCTTTTTTTTCTCACTTTACTTGTTTTTGTTGGTTATGCGTCACGGCTTTCTGTATTTCAGTGACTCAGAAGAACACAGGTGAGTACAGCAAGTCATACTCATAGTTAAGTTATTTACAGAGATTCGTCGTTAATATATGTGCAGTCCAGCAACTCAATTAATTCCGATAAGCGTAATCGGAATGTAATAAAACGTGTGAAAGTACAGTAATACGTGATTACATTGTTCAGTTTGTGCGTCATTTCATCAGCCAGATCGCGGTTATTACGAGCAGTTACTTAAAGCGCTGCAGGAACGAGGTCGCAGATGAGAGGCAGGTGGGGAGAGGGAAGGGTTCTGGTGAGGAAGAGACTGGGATAAGAATGGTTAAAGAATGAGGGAAAGTAAAATAAAACAAGAGAATAGACGACAAAGAACAGTAAAGAGACAGTCAGGAGAAGCAAGGTGGTTGCTAGTGGTGAGAGAAGTATGCTGCTCGAAAGGACACGAGTTCGATGCTAGGCTGGGAAGGGTGCATTGTTTTTATTTTATTTTTTCAAAAAGACTTCCAATTTTCTAATCGTCTACGAGACCCACCAACATGTCTTAAAAACACCCCTTCAGTAATTTCAGACCAGTCTTTAATTAGGGAGGCCTAGCATACACTCTATAAGGACAGTGAGTGTTAGCGCCAAAGTGGTGATGGATGAAGGCGTGTGATACTAAGAGTTCATTGGGCCTCAGGATATAGGCTACTCTGTGCCCAAAGTTAGAAATATTGACAAAGAAGTGAGGAGGTGGCGAGAGTTAAGGTGAAATAAGGAAGAGAGTGGGTAGGATTTACTGAGATGCAGAGGAAAAGTAAAGAATGAGCAGAGGAAGTAAGAGAGATGCGGAGGTGAAGAAGAAGTAAAGGAGTGGCAGAAACAAATATAAGGTAAAACATAGAGAGAGAGAGAGAGAGAGAGAGAGAGAGAGAGAGAGAGAGAGAGAGAGAGAGAGAGAGAGAGAGAGAGAGAGAGAGAGAGAGAGAGAGAGAGAGAGAGAGAGAGAGAGAGAGAGAGAGAGAGAGAGAGAGAGGGAGAATATTCACCTCTCATTTCCTTAAAAAATATTTGAATCCATGTGCACTTCTTGTCTTCATCACAAGACGCCAGACACATGAGCAACAGCAAGGGTTTGCCGTGTTCTTGTGTTGAGGAAAACTGTTAAAAATACTTTCAGTTTACTCAGCGTATTAAATCTACCGCAACTATTTTCACAGGGTACACATTCATGGCCTCTCCCCACCTCCACTCGACAGTTCCAGCTGTTTGCACTCTCTCTCTCTCTCTCTCTCTCTCTCTCTCTCTCTCTCTCTCTGCATTACTTTCCTTGTTGGAGATTACTTTTAAGTAAGTATTCACTCATCTTGACCCTAATCCTGCGGTATCAATCTTCACAGGGTATACTTTCCTCAACGCTCACCAAGAATACACACCATCCCTCCTACGTCCCTTCCACCTTAGTCTCCACCACTAATATGCTGCCTTCAATATCTCTGGGTTTTTGTTCTGTATCTCTTTTGCCTGTACCTTGTTTATTTCACGTCTGTTCTCTTGTCTTTCTCCTACCTCCCGTGTCTCACTCCTACTGACATACCTCAGTCGAACCTGCTTTTGTTACCCGCTACATCCATTGCTTTTCTCCCACAATCATCCCTTCTTCATACCTGTTTTCCTTCCTTCCTACCTCACGTTCTTTCATCTTACCGGCCATACTTTCCCCCCTCCTTATACCTCCTTTTCCTCCTTCCTACCTCCCTTGCCTTCCCTCTAGCTCGTACTTTTTCCTCCTACCTCTTTTCTCTACTTCTTACCTCCCTTGCTTCCCTGCAACCGCAACATACTTCTCTCGCTTGCCTCTATTGCCTCCCTCCTTCCTCCCTTAACTCCTTGCTACTTACCTCTATTACCTCCCTCCTTCCTCCATTACCTCCCTTGTACAAGTATATCGTTGTCTCCAACACTTTCCACTGTCTTGCCTTCATTATACATTTTCCCTCCTTAGAACCTCTCTTGCCTACCTCCAAATTCCTTTACGTCTCCCATAACCTCTCTTGACTCTCTTCTGCTTCCCGTCTATCCCAGTGCCTCCTTGTATTCCCCACCTCTCCTCGTGCATCCTTCTTAGTCCCTCACATTCTTTACCCTAATCCCTCGCACCTCATCATATCCGCGTATATTAAGTTAACTGGGTGCAATAAGCTGCAGTCTGGCTGACAGAGGAACGTATTAAGTGTGTGTAACATAATTAAGTGGTAAATATGGCAACTTTACGATATTCTTTCACCCATCATTTTCCTGTGCAATTTTTAAAAATGTTTAGCACGGAAACTTCATTTTCATTAAAGTCTTGGTACATACGAATGGTTTTTCTCTACTAAGGGCAGGTTTCTATTGGTGGGGGAATTACTGAAGTCTTTGTCTGATGCCTTCAGCTCAGATATTCTCAATTAAGGCGAACACACACACACACACACACACACACACACACACACACACACACACACACACACACACACACACACACACACACACACACACACACATGGAATACAATGCAAAACACGTTGTAGTGGCAAGAGGAACGGTAATTTTCAAGATTCTGAAATGAATATACATTAAATGAAGACAGATGAACGCTTTGTCTTACACAGCTCAATAAAATGTGTGGTGTTAGCTGGAATAAAATACTAGAATTGTCCCAAACATGACAGAGTTAATTTCAGCTGCTAATGCAGTATCATGTGCGTGCATTGTGTCTCGTGCAACACAACACACTTTAATGAAGACTTAAGGAGGTAAAATGTGCAAGTAAAGGAGAGTCCCGTGTGACGCAGTCCAATGTGATGAATCCATGAATCACACAGAGTGGTAAACAGTTACTTACATCCATATACAATATGTCTTGCATGATTTTAACAAGCTTCAGGAGGTTTTGTGGGGAAAATTTTTAGTGCCAAAGAATGCTACATAAAAATGGGTCCAGTTCTCAGCCGTTACCGTTTTTAACACCACTTCTTTATCAATTTATTTCTGGATATTCATGCCATTATATTTTAGAATGTAATTTTTGTAATTTATATCCACAGTACATGAGAGGAGATGTAAATGGCATGAAAGAGAATGTGGTGTGAAATACAGATGCAAAATTATTTGCTCAGGAGTGTGTGCCAAGAGAATACGGAACAGCCAAGAGAAACGGGGGAATGGTAAAGGTACTGCATGTATATGTTTTTGGCAGAAAGGTGAGTATGCATGTATCTGATAGTTATACGTGTGTGTGTGTGTGTGTGTGTGTGTGTGTGTGTGTGTGTGTGTGTGTGTGAGAGAGAGAGAGAGAGAGAGAGAGAGAGAGAGAGAGAGAGAGAGATGTATTTTTGTGTCCCTAACAAGTATATGTGTGTATGTAAGTGTCAGAGATATTTATAAATGGGTCTGACAGAAATATGTACGGATAAGGTGAAATATGTTTAGCCACCGGTGGAAAAATCAGTTACATGAACCAGGAACTCAGGTAATTTCCATCATCTAGAAAATACATAATACCTGGTCTGGAAACAATTCAGGAAAGGGAAAAAAAACTTGTGACCATGTGTTCAGTTTCAGGGCGATTCATCTTCAGGTACTGCCCAAAAACAGAACAGTTGTGCTAATTGTAGGGATAGGCAGCAAACAGTAAAAACAGCAAGCAAAATCAAAGGTGAGAAAGAAAATGAGCGAATTTTGAGTTGATATTCATATTGGCCATGTAATTCTGTGTTTGTATGCAAAAAATGAAGTCACTTGAACCATGCACACGCGAGTTTTGGTCGGTTTAAAAACGTGAGAAAGCGCTCAGTTTTGCCTCTTCTTTGTTTCTTCTTCTGTTTCTTAGCTCACTTAATCTGAGGAACTACTTATGTACAACATATAAGAAACCCACCATAACACTCGCTATCACCTGGGATAGTGCGGTGACTGAACGCTTTGTAAAGAAAGCAAACTTGCCATCAAGCACACAGCTGCCTTTACCTAAAGTACAAACGTCAAGCGCCATGTCTGTAGGCATACGCATGCGCATTTCCGTTTCCAGGTAACTCGCACCTGCAAATTTTGAGTGTGGAGAGTTGGTTTTTCAATGCAGGAGAAGAAGCCCAAAAATGTTTACCTCCCCCACTCCCCACACTTTGCAAAGGGTAGTGGTCCGGGTGAAAGGAAAAAAAAAAAAAAATCCTGGTACACTTGGTCATCCAGTCATGTTGGCAATGTCTGATCGAGTGCCTCAAGAAAAGACTTGGCAAAGTCGCACCTTCGTCATCCCACCTCCTTTTCAAATAAACAGATAAATATATAATGTTTTATGCTAAGCTAACGTTAGGTTAGGCCTAAGGTGGTTTGGCATAAATTGGTTTAATGTCAAAACAGGGCTTTTTCGATGATTTTATGACTTGATCAGCCGAATTGTCCCATCTATTCCCGTGCGAAGGAGTGACGTTGCCGAATAATTTCTCGCTGAACTCACTCCGACTACGCAGTATGACTGGATAAATAAATATTACTGGAAAAAAAAAAAAATACGGGACCGGGATGGTCGAGGTGGTCGGGGTGGCTGGGGTGGCCGCAGGTATATAGTAAGTAGCCATAGTTATTTGCTCCCCTAGGACAAAACAGCTTACCATCAGTGATGCTTTACATTGTTGCAGATGTACATCAAGAATGCTAACTTTTATTTTAAAATTACGTAATTGATTGTGTACATGGATATACATATTCATCATCCAATCCTATGTTGCCTCATGAGGAGCGTAGGAACCGGGGGCTAGGCAGGTTGGTCCTGACATTTAAGAAGAGAGTGACCAGCATCACTCATCCCTGAGTGGCATTACGTGAGCAAGAAACCCCAGCCATCTCTTGGATATAAACCTACACCGCTTTGTCCGATTTTTTTTTTTATGTGCTTGACTCTTGACATTGGAGAGCCTTAATTACCCATTAAATCACAAGGCGCCATAATTTGGTTATATGGTTACCACCCAGAACAGTACAGTAAATGGTTTCCTGGTGTACAGGAAACCATTTGGTTTGTCACTCAGTGTGACATTCTTTCATTCTTTCCTCTTCTTTCTTTTCTTCATTCTTTCCTCTTCCTTCTGCCCATAGGCAGAATGAAGAGGGCAGAATGAAGGCGAGAGAGAAGAGGGAGTGTAAAGTCACCCGTAGGCAGAAGGAAGAGGAAAGAACGGAAAGAAAGACAGAAGAGGAAGGAAGGAAGAGAGGAAACGGCAGACACCCAAAGCAGCATTACATCGAGTGACTGGATGGTGACCACCTCTACCTACCACCCAGTATATCTATCTATCTAAACAAGGTGGGAAAGGAGGTCCGGATGATTATATATATATATATATATATATATATATATATATATATATATATATATATATATATATATATCGGAAGAAATAATCTACAGTCAAACCCCAGATTAAGATTTCTCCCGTCATCGGCTACAAGTGAACTGAGGTTATCTCCTCACATATCTACTCACTATTACCTACAGTTCGTAACGACTACTATATAATCTATTACAAGACTGTTATATTATTTTGGTGGCACCAGTGGGATTACTCTCCGTTGCTCATTTACTCACCACAGCTGCCAGAGTAAGAAGTCGGTGTGCTAGCTTTTTGATTAGAAGCTGAGAGCACCACACGTCAACTGGTGAAGGACAACACTATCACCACCTGCACCACCACTAGTACTATTCTCACCACGGTAATAATCAGTGAGTAACTTAGTTACTTCATTTATACAATACACAGTGATAGACACATTGGTAGACAAATCATTCTGCACAGACATCTAAAACGTGCTTTATAGTTACAACTTACGTACCTATACCTACTTCAGTTATCTACAGTACATTATATACTATATATATATATATATATATATATATATATATATATATATATATATATATATATATATATATATATATATACTATAAGATTCATTTATTTCCAACGATTGTTACCATTTATACATAATAAAATACATATTTCATACGTTGAACTAAGCAACAATCCATCTGCAAAGTAATAAACAAAATATACTATCACATTAACCCAGTGAGCGATTAAAAGAACTGTAATAAACAGTTATTAATTAATGCTACCTTGTGGAACCAGACAAGTTAAATTACGAGGAAAACCAGGAACAAAAAATGCCCAACACTAGTGAAGTTAGCAAGAATTAACATCCTTTTTCACAAAATCGTGATGAGAAAGATTTCCACACAGTACTGACACATATTGTCCACCAGAGGTACAGTCATAAGAAAAACTATCGTTACCCTTCCGAGCTATGCACTATGACACAACGACGAAGTGTTGTGGAATGACGGGACAGGAAAGCTTGTACCTCAAACCCGTCCATGTCTGTTATTTGAGACACAGATATTAGAATATGTGCTAGAGGTAATAAAAGCTAATTAGATCGTTTGGCCTATGTGCACAGAGACAATACGTTTTATTATCCGGCACTGAATTCATTAAATAAAAATATAACCGAATGGTCTGAAGTCGGCAACACACATGCAGACGGGCAATGAGTATGTGCACCCATGCCAGACGTATGATAGTACTTCAGCCCATACAAGCCAACCTAGTAATTTTCAGTATAATAATGATATGCATTGCTTTCTACATATAAATGTTGAGTAGAAGGAAGATAATAATACGTGTTCAGTCTCACTGCTTTAATATTTTTTATACCCTGCTTCGAAAACGGCCTTTAGACGTCTGAAGCATCCATCTGAAGCATTCAACCACCCATCTAAAGCAAACGAATGAACCCGTGCACCCCTGCTAGACTATCATTAAACACACACACACACACACACACACACACACACAGTTGATGCCTATAGATTTAATACCATTCAAAATAATTTATTTGTTGTATTCTATAGATAATAAGTGTTGAATAGTAGGAAAATAATAAACCTGCCGAGTTTCATTATTAATCACCGGTGGGGCGCTCAGGGTAACGTAAACACGTCCTATATATTTCCCCGCCAGGTGGCTCATTCTTGCTCATTATTCTAACTCTTGCACTGGGATTGTGATATGGCAAAACTAGATAGGGGAGGGGCGAACAGCAAGGACCAGCCCACATAACCCAGCTAACGTTCGTTTAGCATCGAGCAGTCGGACAGTCCTGGGGGTAACGATTCTTTTTCTTATGACTGTACAAACGAACACCAAGTGAGTGTATATAGTTAATGTTGTTCATAGTATAAATATATATTTCTATAGAAAATAACAAAATATGAGGTTACATAATATCTCAGTAAACTGTGTAACATAACTAAACCTTAAAAAGGGTCCCAGGGATTAGCCAGCAATTATGCAACCATGGACACCATAGAAAAACTGAACACAAATGATAAAAAGAAATGAAAGAAAATTAATACATACAAATAATAATAATAATAAATTACGATCATAACAAACAAACAAAAATAAGTGCAACTGATGCTACAAATGCCACAATACAGCATAACCTCCTCCTATAAATGAAACAGAGCAAGTTATTGTTCTCCACGAGCCAGTTGTAATGCGCATCATCAATATCATCGACCGCAGCATGACTGGATTAGCTACTTAATAGATTTTTTTTCCTTGGTAGGAAACAGTGAGGGGACTTATAATACATATTGTGTAATATCACTACAGCCAGTGTTATAGATGACTGATTCATAATACAATTCATTGCTGTACCTTGCCATTGTGTTCCTAATGTGTACGTATATGCATGTGCACACAATAATGTCGCGACTTACAATGCAATTTACAATGTAATTGTACAATATTACTACAATTAACTACAATATTGCTGCAGTTACAATACCTACATTATTCCTTCAGTTACTACAATAACTACAATATTACTGCAGTTACAGTACCTACGATAATACTGCAGTTACTACAGTTAACTACACTATTACTGCAGCTATGTAACAATTACAATATCAATATAAAATAAAATTAAGTAACAATTACACTATTACCTCAAGTAAATAGTACAATATGTAACAATTACATTAATACAATGTAACTATAATATTCCTACAATTCTGTATTACCAGAATCATCATACAAGTAAGTGTAATATTAGGCATTACTATAGACATAACTCCATTATGTAATCTAATGACCTAGAAGTATTACCATTGCACATTATATGCGTGTGTCTGTTGCACATGCACATTTGTGCTACTATATCTCAACAGTGTGTTATACGTTATTCTATATTCAACTTTACTACAATGTATTTATTACACATACAATGTATTACTACAATATGTTATGTATCTACTCCATACAATGTATTACTACGAAATGTTACATTTCTACAATATTACTGTGTCTGTCCAACATTGTCATGAATATTATATCCCTACTACATGCTGTTGTAGGTCGCCAGCAGGAAGTGACCGAGCGATGTCAGGACTCTAAAATATCATAAATAATAGCTAGTAGCATAGATGTAATCTAGAAGGTTAAGTCAGTCATGGCTAGGGCCCTCAGGAAATATCGTATGCACATTCCCCCTGAAGAATGTGTAGTCTGCACCTCGTGACGCCTGATAGGAATACAGACATACACACACACAGGCTTCTAGAACGTTTGACAACCGTATAATCCACGTGACAGACGCTCTCATATACGAAAGAGAAGCGAGAAGTCAGAAGGAGTTAGGAGGCTGGAGAAGAGAGAGTGAGAAGGGGGGTCTAGACTCAAGAGAGAAGCACGGTAATAATAAAATGGGTCAGGCTCACGATATTAACTTAGTGTAAATTTTGAGATATTCCCCCTGAAGACATAATCTACAGTCAAACCCCAGATTCATCTTTTATTTTCTCCCGTCATTGACTACCAGTGAATTGAGGTTATCTCCTCACATATCTACTCATTATTACCTACAGCTCGTTACGACTACTATATAATCTATTACAAGACTGATACCTGCACAGCTAGGAATCTTTGAACACAAACGCACACACTCCACTCACTCGCAAATTCACCAACTCCGTCACACACACACACACACACACACACACACACACACACACACACACACACACGTGCTATGTCTGTAAAGAACTGAACGAGGAAATGTGCAATGCACCACAGTGGATCAAGGGATGAAAAACCCCCACTCCTCACCCTCAAAAAAGAAAAAAATTCTAGAGGGTGTTGACTGCAATGGGGTTTAGGACGACAGGCAGTTCTGTTCTGTGTTTCCGTTTTCGGTGAACATCGACCACAATATTGTTGGAAGTTGTAGTGGATTAAGCTACGAAACTGTATCTCACGTAATATCAATAATACAAATTCATTTCAGGCTTTGGTGTTCGCTAATATCTATCTATCTATCTATATACCTAGGCTGCTTCCCCCAAGGAAAGGGAGGTAGCCGAGACAGGACGACTCACTCTCCATTTACTCATCCATTCAAACACATTTATTCGCATCTTAGCCCCAAAGGGGAGAACGGACAGATCCTCACTGCATCACAACGCACAAGGGTCAACTGCGCAATGCAATCAGTGACATCCACAGCAGGGCCCGACAGCAGAACTGGTTTACCCCTGCCACATCATAACAGACCCATCCCCTTACCCGCACCTGACCTGACTAGCTGATCAGACCAAAAGCGGGAGAATATCCCCTCAGGGCTGCGTCATCACTTATTCATTCACAATTTCTCTCCATTTATTTCTGTCACGCACAGCCACTCTTCCTTGCTCAACAGACATCCCTCTCGCATCCAGCGCTCTCTTCACACTGTCCATCCATCCTATTCGTGGTCTTCCTCTCAGTCTTACACCTCTCACATCAGATCTAGTTATCTTTTTCACCAATCGCTCATTATCCATTCTCTCCATATGCCCAAACCATTGCAACACCCTCTGCTCAACTCTACCAGCCATCTCCCGAACAACTCCAGTTCTCCTTCGCACTTCATCATTTCGCACTCGATCCATACGCGTCACTCCACACATACTCCTCAGACATCTCATCTCCATTACATTCAAACTTTTCCTCTCTGCTACACCCATATTCCATGTTTCAGCCCCATATAATGCAGTCGGTACCACAACACCCTCATACAGCCTTCTCTTTACATCCATTCTAAGCGAACGACATTTAAACACTTTTTTCATTCCTCCCAGCACCTTTCCTACTTCATTTATTCTAAACTTCACTTCTGCATCTATTCTTCCATCCACAGCAACATGTGACCCTAGATATTTAAAACAATCTACCTCCTCAAGCAACTCACCATTCAAAACTATATTCATCCCCCTACCATCTATCAACCTCGTACACTTCATCACTTTACTCTTATTCTCATTTACTTTCAATTTCCTCCTTTCACACACCCTTCCAAACTCCTCTACCAACTGTCTCAATCTCTCCTCTGAATCAGTCACCAGTGCAGTATCATCTGCAAACAGCAGCTGCTTCAGATTCCACTCTCCTCCATCAACATTTACCAGACTCAGACCACCTAAAACTCTTGCATTCACCTCCCTTACAACACCATCCATGTAAATATTAAACAACCAAGGCGACATCACACATCCCTGTCGCAGCCCCACTCTCACGGGAAACCAATCACTCACAGCATTTCCCACTCTTACACACGCTCTACTATTTACATAAAAACTTTTCACCCCTTTTAATAACCTACCATCAAGTCCATACAATCTTAAAACAGTCCACAAAGCCTCCCTATCAATTCTATCATACGCTTTCTCTAAATCCATAAATGCCCAAAACACATCCTTGCCTTTCGCTAAATACTTTTCACACACTTGTCTCACAGCAAACACCTGATCAACGCATCCCCTCCCTCTCCTAAAGCCACACTGCTCATCACTAATCACTCCCTCTGTACCCTCTCTAACTCTCATAATTAACACTCTACCATACACTTTACCTACAACACTCAACAGACTTATACCCCTAAAGCTAGTACATTCATACTTATCACCCTTGCCTTTATACAACGGGACCACACAAGCACTTGCCCAGTCAACTGGCACCATACCTTTCTCAAAACACACATTCAATAATCTTACTAACCAGTCAACAATATTCACTCCACCACCCTTCAGGCATTCCACAGCACACCCATCCATACCTGCAGCTTTCCCTGTTTTCATCTCCTTTACTGCCTTCTCCACTTCCTCCTTCGTGATCAAAGAATCATTCAACTCTCCCAACACATTTATTCCTTGCACCCTTCTATCTGCCACAATCTCAGCCACCCTTTCCTCCTCTACATTTAACAATCTTTCAAAATACTCTGCCCATCTCTTCCTTACTGCATCCATCTCAATTAACATCCTTCCATCCTCTGCTTTTACTCGTTCTTCCTTCCCAGACTCTCCCTTTCGCACCCTTTTCACCTCCTTCCAAAACATTTTCTTATTCTGTTGAAAATTCTCTGTCAGCCGCCTACCCCACCTCTCATCTGCTGCCACTTTAGCATCACGCACAGCCCTTCTCGCTCTATTCCTCTTTTCCTTATACCTTTCATATGACATCTCATCCTTCCTCTGCAGCCACACTTCATATGCACGTCTCTTCTCAGCCACAGCCATACTTACTTCCTCGCACCACCATTCACTTCCTTTTCTTACACCACCGCCCACATGTCTCACACCACACACCTCTTCTGCATGCCCCACCACAGCACTCTTAAACAACTGCCATTCCTCCTCCACGCTGCCATTTTCCCGATCTTTCACTGCGTTCCACTCATCTCTCAATTTCTCCTGATACTCTATCTTTTTCTCTCTTTTATCCAACTCACTCACTTTCAAAACCTCCCTGCCACACCTAACCCTCCTAGCTCTCACCCATCTCTTACCTACTCTTAACTTTCCCTCCACCAGGTAGTGGTCAGACATACCTCCACCCTCCCCTCTCAGAACTCTCACATCCAACAATCTTCCTATTACATTCCTAGACACAACCACATAGTCCATCAAGGCTCTATCAACAACCCTTCCACCCTCCTGTCTCACCCATGTATACTTATAAATATCTTCCTTCTCAAACAGCGTATTCCCAATCACCATCTCTCGCTCAACACACATCGCTATCATTCGTTCCCCATTTTCATTTCTTCCAGGCACACCATGCATACCAACTACGCCTTCAACTGCTACATTTCCCACTCTAGCATTCAGATCTCCCATCATTACCACATTCACATTCGCTCCAAAACTCTGCAGACACTCATCAACATCATTCCAGAAAGACTCCCTCTCTTGTTCATCCCTTTCACTACCAGGCCCATATGCACTCACAAACACCCACAACTCACGTTCAAATTTCGCTTTCACCCACATCAGTCTCGATGACACCTCCTTCCATTCAATCACACACTGCTGTACTTCCGGACTCACTAACAAGGCCACACCTTCTCTTGCCCTTCCTCTATCAACACCTGACAATCTTCCATTCACACTTCCAAACATAGATTCCCCCTTCCCTTTCATCTTCGTTTCACTCAAAGCTAACACATCCAACTTTCTTCTCACAAACATTCTCCCAATCTCCTCCCTTTTAGCCTCAATTGTACTACATCCACGCACATTCATAGACCCAATCTTCAGGGTACGGGGATAACTCCATCCCCCATCCCTTTCTCTGGCCTGTCTCTTTTTAGGAACTAAAAAACAGAGGAGGGGGTCCCTAGTCCCCTCACCCCGCCCCTTTTAGTCGCCTTTTACGACACGCAGGGAATACGGTGGCAGTATTCTTCCTAACACAACCTGGCCGCAGAGTAGTAGTACCACCCCATAGTGCGGCCAGGTTGTGTCCCCCCCGCCACAGTTTGCAAAAGTGATGTGTATATGCAAAGTGGTGTATGCAGGGTTTCCACATGCAAGCACACGCAGAGAGAGAGAGAGAGAGAGAGAGAGAGAGAGAGAGAGAGACATGTGGTGAGACATGAATGTGTACGAGGTAAGGCAAAGGTGATGATTAAGACAGGCAGGGGTGACTGGGAAGCGAGGCAGGGGTGATGAGGAGGTGAGGCAAGGGTGATGGGGAGGTGGGGCAAGGGTGATGGAGGGGTGAGGCAGGGGTGATGAGGAGGTGAGGAAGAGGTGATGGGGGGATGAGGCAAGGGTGATGAGGGACGAGGCAAGGGCGATGGGAGGGTGAGGAAGGGGTGATGGTGGGTGAGGCAAGGGTGATGGGTAGGTGGGGAAGGAGTGATTGGGAGGTGAGGTAAGGGTGATGGGGAGGTGAGGAAAGGGTGATGGGGAGGCGAGGCAAGGGTGATGGGGAGGTGAGGAAAGGGTGATGGGGAGGCGAGGCAAGGGTGATGGGGAGGTGAGGAAGGGGTGATTGGAAGGTGAGGCAAGGGTGATGGGGGGTGAGGAAAGGGTGATGGGGAGGTGAGGAAAGGGTGATGGGCAAGGGTGATGTGGGGTGAGGAAAGGGTGATGGGGAGATGAGGAAGGGGTGATTGGGAGGTGAGGCAAGGGTGATGGGGAGGTAAGGAAGGGGTGATTGGAAGGTGAGGCAAGGGTGATGGGGAGGTAAGGAAGGGGTGATTGGAAGGTGAGGCAAGGGTGATGGGGAGGTGAAGAAGAGGTGATCGGAAGGTGAGGCAAGGGTGATGGGGGATGAAGAAAGAGTGATGGGGAGGGGAGGAAAGGATGATGGGCATGGGTGATGGGGGGTGAGGAAAGGGTGATGGGGAGGTGAGGAAGGGGTGATCGGGACGTGAGGAATAATTTATTTGCAGTGTCATTTATTTGCCAAAGTGTTTAATAAAGTACTGATAAAGAACTAGTATATAATCGACAACCAAAGTGTAATCCTAACTGATTGTATAAAGGGACAGAAAAAGTGCAGAAACAAGGGAGTCGTTGGGATAGAACGGGATTCAGAGTACTACACCCATTTCTGCACACCATATTGTACTCACAAAACGTTTGTAGCTGGTGGAATGTGGTAATAGGCAGAGAACTGAATCTCCTACCATTCCAAATGCTTTCTTGTTTCTGAACTTTTTTTTCCATCCCTTTCCATAGGACAACTGGAAAACTTGTTTGAATTGTTCACTGAGTTTTACCGTAATCAGGATCTAGACCATAAGACTAGTGATTTAACACTTCTGACATATCCTGCTACGATGTCATATCAGTGAAACTTTCTATGGTGTTTTTTGTCACTGCACAAAATTTAGTTGTGCTGACAGTCATCGAGTTTTAGTTAAAAGAGGAGACATTTCCTAATCTCTCTCTCTCTCTCTCTCTCTCTCTCTCTCTCTCAACGTATATTTAAGTACAGTATATCTTCATTACAAAGGGATTATTAAATCCACATCCTGTATGCTATGAATACAGTCATACTCCACTGGATGGCATTCTCCATCACCTTAATTATGTTTCTGATTCGTAGGGTTAAGCTTTAGTGATGAATGGTATTAAGAACATGTATTATCTCGGTTACTTGATTCCATGCATTTCTCCTTCCTTCTTCCGAAAATATAATTTGAAACAAGCAAAAATAAGAAGCTCTCTCAGTGACAAAACCATACACACTGGTGTTAGTATAAACAGCTACAGAACAAAGCATCAGAAATATTATATGAATTTGACTCTTTTATCACATGTTTATTACACAGATCCATATAAAACTGCACTATTATAAAGCAGACGGGAATAACCGTGTGGAATTACAAAACATATTTGTGTCCTTCCAATATATGTTGCTTATTTTTAAAAATAAGATGTTACTCTCATTTTATTATTTCTGTAACCCCAAAATCCACGCTAGCGAAATCTTACTACGAATATGTATAGGAAGATGGGATGCTGACTGCAGTTCACAGGCTATAGCAGAGAACAGTAATCCGAGTTGTAACTGCAAGTGATATATGTATCACTTTAACCAACATCCGTCAGCTCTATATTGCTATTACCTTAAAAGCAATATGACAACTGGAAATCATGTTCAAATTGTTCACTGAGTTTTAAATCATTAAACATCCGATAATTTGTACAGGCAAACCTTGTGATTTTATATTGTGTCTATGAAATTTCACAAACTATCACATTTGTCTCAACATGTACTCCTAACGGAAACACTGCGATCTTCAACATGCAAATCGTGCCCTTCTCTTGTCATGCAGCTAAATTATAGCTGGGTTTGAGTTCAGGTAAAGGCAAGATGATGAGAGTCAACTGAAAATTAAGGTGACACTTTAGTCCTATTTTCTTTTTAAATTCTTTTACTCAGTATAACGTATAAAACCAAGGTATAAACGATGGCACAATGTTGTATATTCCAGTTCCTGTGACAGGAAGGCAGTCAGATAGGCCTACCAGAAC
This sequence comes from Coenobita brevimanus, assembly GCF_032717465.1. Classification (NCBI taxonomy): domain Eukaryota; kingdom Metazoa; phylum Arthropoda; class Malacostraca; order Decapoda; family Coenobitidae; genus Coenobita; species Coenobita brevimanus. The sequence goes on from NC_136981.1 coordinate 26,434,825, forward strand.
CGTCCTTGGGCAAAGATTTATAGTTTTATATAGAATTCTTCTGGACCAAAAGTTATCCAAAGTTTTTATGAAAAATTATTTGACTCCCACCTGAAAAGATTGTAGAACAAGGCTGGTGAAGATATGGTAGAGTAGCTTTACGGAAATATGTATTTCTCAGGAAATACATTTTATATCAACGTGTTACCTAACTGACATGTTTCAAATTTTCTCCCGTTTGCATCAGCCACACTTCCACTTCCTTTCAGTATATGGCCACTACAAGGACTACAACTTATATATTTAATTCTTCCAATCCAATAACGTATTTTCTATTTTATTACTATTTCCAGACGATTTTCTTAAAATAATGATAAAATTTTCGCACTGTAAAGGTTAAATACAAACTCCAAGAACCGCAATAGTACTAGAGGTGCTCAAATTGAATAAAAGTTACTGGTAGTAGCCAAAATACAGTGGAGAAGGACTTCACTGGAGTGTAGGGGTTAATGTATTTGCCTAAAAACTCAACCACACTTACAGTCATACCTAAGCACAAAATCACCGAATTTCCTCATACTGCAATAACTCTTCTTCTCTCCCTTCCTTTTTCCCTCATTGTGTCCTAGCAAAACACCGGTTTACACTGCGTGCCGACCTTAATGAAATGCCTACGATCAGGAAAAGTGAGTCAGTCGAAATTTGCTGAGTAAACTGTTGCCAATTCTTTTCTTCTCTTTAATATAGTATTTTGAGATATGCCACAGAAACTTCTAGCATATATAACTTCAATTCTCATCTCTACATCGCAGTTATGACCTTCAGAAAGGTTTTTCTTGTTTACACTGTGAGATATAATTTTTGTCTCAAACCTCATTAAAGGTGTCCATCTCTCATCCTCTAAGAACTCCTGCTCAAGCTTGAACTGGGATGAATAATTCAGGTTTTAAGAATTAAGGACCTGTTAACTCATTCGCCTTATGTGTATGCCATTAGTTATATTTTTCAAGCTAACCCAGCCTATTTTATCCAGGAAATTATAGTATTGCAAAGATTAACTGAAGCAGTTTCCAACGCTCTGACACTCGAATTTCCCTCAGCTTAGCAAGACCATCTTGTGTTTTGTTTGAGTAATAAAAATAATATAACACTATGAATAGTGACAAGGTTGCAGGAACTTTGTGAAATACAGATAATATAAAAAAGACAGCAACCTATGCAGCAAGTACTGTTAACCTCATCAGCGTGATAACATTACATTACTTTGGAGCCTCTGTTTGGTTCAGGAGGGAGTCCATGTAGTGAAAGAGATAGCAGAAGCCATACGTAATTCATCCCATTCCAAAAATCTCTCCAACCAGAATAACATCGTCTGAAAGCAGCAGGAATACCATGAAAATGTACGTCATCGACTTAATCATCCACGAGTTAATCATTCACGCAAAGACACTTCTTTTTATATGTCCGAATTTGACCATTAGACATGCCGTTCCCGGAGGCTCAGCTGCACATGTCACCGCTTCACACTAACACCTACCATCTATGCTGAATACATGTTAGGACTGTATTATTCATGACTAATTTTTGAAGGGATGTTTTTGCGACATGTCGGTGGGCCTTACGAAAAAGTAGAAAAGGCTGTGTGAAACGAAACTCAGTTATTTAAACTGATACCTGGGTCTGCCTGGGATTGAACTCTTGTCATTGTATATAAAAGACGACCTCTCAAACCACTATGCCTCCACGTTCCCATTGATTCTGATAAAACTCGCCAGCAGGTGTTCTAGGCGTACAGCTTGTAGCCACAATATTCAACAGTTACCATGTACTTGCTCCGCCACCATGGACGACACGGAGGCCGCTCAGTTTATATACGGCATCGGATACTTAACTACCCCTATATTCTGTTCCAAATTAATGTTGTTTACCTTCCAGCTAATTGGGCATCAATTCTGTTAGGTGCTTTCTGTTCTTATTCGCTCTGGCACACCGACAACGGTTGGAAGTTTGTTTATAAACTTTGTTTGTTTCTTATTGCTTTAGAACTCTCCTTCTACAGTCTTTAACATCATTCCCATAATATGACTCAGTCATTAACTATCGTTACCGGTATGTGCTTATTACTAAAAACTCTCTCTCTCTCTCTCTCTCTTTCTCTCTCTCTCTCTCTATATATATATATATATATATATATACATAGAGAGAGAGAGAGAGTTTTGCGAGAACAGCGATTAAACATAAAAATATTACTGAATGAATAAAGAAGAAATTAACTGCTGATATTACCCACCTTTGTTTTAGAAAGTGATACTGTAGGAATGATGAAAAAGAAATTTTAAAAGATAGATGCTGTACGACACAAAGAAAAGACCCAATTTACTTTTCTTATTGACAAACCAGACCAAGCAACCATACACAATAATTACAGTAACTCCATCATTCCGAGGGTTTCATTTAAACTAAGTAAAAACATCTGGTGCAAACATGAGAGAGAGAGAGAGAGAGAGAGAGAGAGAGTACCGAACCCCCTGGACTGAAGTTGCTGAAGTAGTTTATTCAGACTTATTATGAGCTTAGAAGACTCATGCTTTTTTCAGCCCCATCATAATTGCCAGGCCCACCCACCTCTAAGCAACGCTGGGGCGTTGTTAAACTCGAAGGGACATTATTGATCTAGAATGTAATATAATTCTTTCCAAAATAGGTCACAGGAGGATCTATAGAGTTGAGGCACTGTAGGGGTTAGGAAACGAGGCTGTTGTAGGAAGGGATTAGAAAAGAGAGGAATAGGAAGGTGCAGGGTAGGGTATGCTGAGGAGAGGAATAAGACAGAGAAGAGGAAGGGTGTAGGAGCGCCATCTGACTAAGAAGGGGGAAAGGACTAACAAACTTTATGGGGAAAAGGACTGGGAGGGGAAGGGAACTGACGAGGGAGAGGAATAGCAGGATCAGATGACTAGAAGAGGTAGGGGACGGGAAGGGATAGAGCTGGAAAGTGGAGTCGAGTGGGAGAGCTACAGAACTGGGAGAAGGGGAAGAGTAGGATATTGGAGGTGTAGGAAATGGAAGGGATAGGAAACGGCAGGCGTTAGAAACTGGATCGATGAGAAATTGTAGGGGTATGAAAGGAATGGATACGAAATGGGTGGGGCACTAAATGAGAGATGTAGAAAATGGAATGGATAAGTAAGGGAAGGGGTAGGATACAGGAGGGTAGGAAATGGAAGGCATAGGGAATAGGGTGGATAGGTAGTGGTAGGGGTAGAGTATGGGAAGATAGGAAATGAGACAGGTTCAAATGCGAAGGTTTCTAAATGAGAAGTAGTGACTGAAAAATAAGAAAATGCAAAGGGTAGAAAATGAGCAGGGTAGAAAATGGGAGTGGTAGTTGTCTCGATGAGCATAGCCGTAGGTACGTGCAGAGAGATAGGGAGGTTGATTGTAGGTCGTAGAAGCACTGCCAGAATAAAGTCGTGAGACGTAGTGTGGGTCGAAATTGTCGCTTCTCATTAAAATGGTGAGTGAATAGGTAGGTCTCTCTCCCTCTCTCTCTTTCTTATCTTCCCCCTTTGTGTATCATAAGCGAGGTGAGTTACAGTGCAACTCTGGGGTTACGGAGTTTATTGTACACAGTGTTACGGAACAGAGAGAGATAATGAACACTTCAAGTGAGAATACTAAAATCACTACTGTCCCGCAAAGTTCCAGGTTCAAAACAAAAGACTTAGGTAAACTTACAAGTTAAAGTTTAATGCTCAAACTAACAACTAAACATTCAGGACTCATAAGGATAATGTAATGGCAAAACAGGTTACATATATGGTTAACTGCAATAGCCTCTATTAACACGAAATTAGCAAGAGTAAATTTATCTAAGTCAGCCCTGATAAAATGAGAAAACCGGATAATGCTCAGTTAATGCAAGATATAATATTATTACGGATACAAAATATTACTAACACTGGCTGACATTAAAAACTTTACATGAATCACAAAAAAACCTTACCAGGCCTGCGAATTAACGCCTCAGGCTATACAGTACAAGAAAAATGGTAATAACACTTATACTCAAATTATACAGTAGCTAGATGGCTGGAGACTTCCTGAGCACTCACAATAATAATAAACCATACAGGGGAGGACAGAGATGTGAACAAAATGAGGAGTAGATCTAAGTGGCAATAATGCAGACACTGAGCTCATTATATAGGGGGCCGGCAGAGCTTGATTCAACTTGCAAGAAGGACGCGCAAATGAGGGCACAGAGGACGAAGAGTTGACACTCCTGCTCTGAACAACAGAAAGAACGACTTACTCTACTATAAGGGGGAGAAGGGGGGAGTGAGGTAGAACACGCAAGCCTGGTCACTATGGAAGCCACGAGGCGAATCGTGATCAAACATGCAGCATACTGTATGTTAGAATTATACAAAGGATGATGAAATCATAGGCTATGTAACACCTTCCCACAAAGAAAAAGAAACTTACAAAGGAAATTTCTTATTACTCTAAAACAATCTGTCTAAAGTCTACATAAGCAATCAGCAATAACATTTTCTTTCCCCTTGACATGTTGTATGTCTAATGAATACTCCTGAAGAAGTAGACTTCATCTTGTCAATCTCTGATTTTTATCTTTAAACTTACTAAGGAATTTCAGTGGGTTATGATCGGTATAAATGACTATGGGGTCAAAACCAGAACACAAATAAAATGAAAAATGCTGTAAACTCAAAATCAAGGCCAAAAGCTCTTTCTCAATAGTTGAGTAGTTCTTTTGAGGTGGAGTGAACTTCTTACTGTAATAAGATACAGGGTGTTCAATACCCTGATCATCCTCTTGCAGCAAAACAGCCCCAGCTCCTGTATCACTTGCGTCAACAGCCATCTTAAAAGGCTTATCAAAATTTGGAGTAGCGAGCACTGGCTGACTTAATAGGATAGCTTTAAGTTTACTGAAAGAGGATTCACAGTTATCGGTCCAGACAAATTTAACTCCCTTTTTCAGTAGGTCTGTAAGTGGTGATACAAGAATTGAAAAGTTAAGAACAAATCTCCTGTAATAACCTACCATTCCCAAAAATCTTTGTAGCTCTTTCCTACTTTTTGGTCTGGGAAGATCACTTATAACCTGAACCTTAGCTCCTGGTGGTGCAACGTGTCCATCACCAATTACGTACCCAAGGTACTGAACTTTAGCTTGACCAAACTCACACTTTGATAAATTAGCTAGAAGATTAGCCTGAACCAAACGCTCAAGAAATTTACTGACATGGCATAGGTGATCTTTCCAGTTGTCACTGAAGATTAATACATCATCAATATAAACAACACACCCTGCCAAACCCTCTGTTACAACATTCATGAGCTTCTGAAAAGTGGCTGGTGCATTCTTCATACCATATAGCATTACAGAACCTGCAAAAGTCTTTCCTAGTGTTACAAAACATGAGATCTCCCTAGCACGTTCAGTCATAGGTACTTGCCAGTATCCCTTTAACAAATCAAACTTACATATGTACCTAGCCTTTCCGATCTTGTCTATGCAATCTTCCACGCGAGGGAGAGGGTAGGTGTCTGTTTTGGTTATCTGATTAACACGTCTGTAGTTGATGCAAAGCCGCTGTGACCCACCTGGCTTAGGGACTAGAGTGACAGGAGAACTCCACTCGCTCTGACAGGGCTCAATCATCTTCTGGTCCAACAGGTAGCCAAGCTCCTTCTGGTTGAGAGAAACTTTCACTGGGTTCACACGGTAAGGAGGTAGTTTAATTGGGTTTGCGTCTCCAACATCGACATCATGCATCAACACAGTAGTTCTTCCTGGAGTGGCACGGAACACATGCGGGTACTCCTGCAGTAATCCCGAAAACTCCTGCCTTTCCTCGGGAGCTAGATGAGAAAACTTAGTCTGGAGATCATTCATGATATCAGGATTCTTCCCCAAACTATCACTCAGGCTCATGCTGCATGGGAGAACTTCACTTGCAGACTTGGGTGGAACAGATACGGTGCAGACTGGGTTATTTTCGTCCCGCCTGTGATATAACTTTAGCATGTTGATGTGACAAAGTTGCTTGTTCTTTCTACGATCTGGTGTGGCGATGACATAGTTTACATCATTGAGTTTCTTCGCCACGAAATAAGGACCACTAAACTTGGCTTGAAGAGGTTGCCCATGCACCGGTAGCAGAACCAAAACCAAAATTCTCTCTCACCGGCTGTAAAGCAGTGGACAGCCGTTCTTTGAACTTCATCACATACTCCAGCAGGTTGACGTCATCTTCTTCCAACAGCCGGCATTCCTTGGGTAGTTTAAGGGGTCCTCTTCATGGCCAAACAGTAGTTCAAAGGGTGAGAAGCCCAGTGATTCATTTATAGATTCTCTTGAGGCAAATACAACGAATGGAAGACCTTTATCCCAGTCTTTCTGATGTTCCAAACAGTATTTCCTGAGCATCGATTTGAGTGTTTGATGATATCTCTCCAATGCTCCTTGGGTCTGAGGATGGTAAGCTGAAGACGTGATCTGGGTGATGCCCAACTCTTTCAGAGACTGCTTGAAAACATTTGACATGAAATTACTTCCCCGGTCTGACTCTACCTCCTTGGGCAGACCAAACTTGGTGAAGAACCCTAGCATTTCCTTAACCACATTCTTTGCTGAGATATTTCTAAGTGGAATGGCTTCAGGATAACGAGTAGCCATATCAATCAGGGTCAACACATAAGAAAATCCTGAAGAAGTCTTAGGAAGAGGGCCCACAATATCCACCAACACACGGGTGAATGGCGCCTCAAAAGGAGGAATGGGAACTAGAGGTGCAACCTTTTCGGTCTGATTACACTTCCCCACAACTTGACAGGTGTGACAAGACTTACAATACCAGGAAAATCTCTGAAGATACCTGGCCAGTAGAAGTGTTTCAAAATGCGTGCCACAGTCTTCCTCACTCCAAGGTGTCCTGCCAAACTGGAATCATGAGCCACTCTAATGATATCCTGCCTACAAACACGAGGGATGACAACTTGATGTACAACCTCCCATTCACAGTCGGCTGATGCTGTTGGGGGTCTCCACTTTCTCATAAGTACTCCTGACTTATATAATAACAAGTAGAAGCACCGGCTGACTCTTTCTCACTGCAAGCAGAGTTAGCTAGACCTTTCAACTCAGGGTCAGCAACCTGCAACTCAACCAACTCTTGACGAGACAAATTATCAACACTACGGGGTACTGCCTCATCTGGTGAGTGGTCCAAATTAGCACGAAAAGTGTCAGCTAGGATAACATCATCATCATTATCCTCTAAGTCACCAGTAACTTTAGACTTAGCCCTAGTGACAGCACATGCAGAGAACACCTCAGGGATATCACAATCCTGGGTCGCAGTCACTGTTTCACCAGACAACTGAGGAGCTGGACACACTTGACTTCCACCAATATCATTTCCAAGTAAGAAAGTTACACCTGACATTGGGAGTGTCTCAACCAACCCAACCATAACGGAACCATTAACAAAACCAGACTCTAAATTCACTCTGCACAGAGGGACAGAGAAGTAATTATTCCCTACACCTTGTAAGATTACAGTTTCATCAGAGGAATTAACATTAAAGCCTAGAACACTGGTCAGCATAAGGGATTGGCAAGCACCTGTATCACGATATATTTGAACTGATTTCCTGTCATTACTGTCCAGAGGACTGACAAAACCATCAGACAGGAAATTAGCACATGAACTCTTGAGAGTGTCACCCACGTTACTGCTCAAAAGAGGAGCTTCATCATGAGAATTTAATTTACCCCTCAAAGCAGGTTCAGTTAACTCGGTTAAAGAATTCTGGGAACTCTCAAGAGTGGACACTAGACCAATTGACTGAATATTTAAAGACTCCTTTTTGTTCACATCACGCTGTCTCCTGAAACATTTCTCCGTAGTATGACCAAGCTTACTACAATAAGTACATTTACTTTTCTGAAATCTAGAGGTGGAGCTGGTATTTACTTCCTGAGAAACATCATCTTTATTCTCTTTCCTGTTACCTGTACTCTGAGTAGAGGCAACGTACTCTCAGCTTTCCTTTTTTCTTTAGAATATCTCTTGTGAGTGAGAACATATTCATCAGCTAAAACTGCACCATCAGACGAATTATCTATTATTTTCTCAAGATATAGGCTTACGTCTTTATTAATACACCTTTTGAAATCCTCCAGCAAAATCATCTGCTTAAATTTATCAAAATCAGAATTTACATTCTTAGAATTTAACCACTGCTTTAACAGATCTTCTTTGATTTTTGCATACTCAACATGGGATTGTATATCTTGCTTATAAGTTGTCCTAAATTTTACTCTATAGGCTTCAGGAACAAGCTCATAGGCCTTAAGAATCAAGCTCTTAACTACATCATAATTATCAGATTGATCCTGAGACAAAGATGCATAAGTTACTTGAGCTTTACCGGTGAGAACACTCTGTAGGAGTACTGGCCAATACTTTTTGGGCCAATTAAAACCTGTAGCTACCCTCTCAAACAACTGAAAATACTTTGTTAAATCAGATTCATTAAAAGGAGGGACAAGTTTAACATTTTTAGCCACATCAAATTCATCAGAGCTAGATGATCCAGTTCCACCTTGTTTCATGCGATACTCATGGTCTGCCTGAATCCTAGCCAGTTCAATTTGTGCCTGAGCCTGTGCCTGTGCCTCCTGAATACGAGCCTGAGACTCAGCTTCCTTAGCACGAGCCTGAAACTCAGCCTTCTTAGCACGAGCCTCCTGCAGGGCTAGCTGTAACTTAGCTATTTCAATCTGCGTTTACTCATCTGGAGGAGTTACATTAAACAAGCTTTTATTAATCATGTCAACAATTTGATCTTTAGAATGATGAGAGCGAACAACATTTCCCAATTGTTGAGCAACAAGCTTAAGTTCATTCTTTGTTCTGTTTTCTTCATCACACACTGTTTGCACATTTGACAAAAAATCTTTGGCTTCATGAAGCGTAGTAATAGTAGACATCATGAGTAAATCACAGTCACAAAATATCAAGCAATATCCTTATGATAATATCCTGAATATCCTGATAAGAGGTCGCCAAATTTATGTTACGGAACAGAGAGAGATAATGAACACTCAAGTGAGAATACTAAAATCACTACTGTCCCGCAAAGTTCCAGGTTCAAAACAAAAGACTTAGGTAAAATTACAAGTTAAAGTTTAATGCTCAAACTAACAACTAAACATTCAGGACTCATAAGGATAATGTAATGGCAAAACAGGTTACATATATGGTTAACTGCAATAGCCTCTATTAACACGAAATTAGCAAGAGTAAATTTATCTAAGTCAGCCCTGATAAAATGAGAAAACCGGATAATGCTCAGTTAATGCAAGATATAATATTATTACGGATACAAACTATTACTAACACTGGCTGACATTAAAAACTTTACATGAATCACAAAAAACCTTACCAGGCCTGCGAATTAACGCCTCAGGCTATACAGTACAAGAAAAATGGTAATAACATTTATACTCAAATTATACAGCAGCTAGATGGCTGGAGACTTCCTGAGCACTCACAATAATAATACACTATACAGGAGAGGACAGAGATGTGAACAAAATGAGGAGTAGATCTAAGTGGCAATAATGCAGAGACTGAGCTCATTATATAGGGGGCCGGCAGAGCTTGATTCAACTTGCAAGAAGGACGCGCAAATGAGGGCACAGAGGACGAAGAGTTGACACTCCTGCTCTGAACAACAGAACGAACGACTTACCGTACTCTACTATAAGAGGGAGAAAGGGGGAGTGAGGTAGAACACGCAAGCCTGGTCACTATGGAAGCCACGAGGCGAATCGTGATCCAACATGCAGCATACTGTACGTTAGAATTATACAAAGGATGATGAAATCATAGGCTATGTAACAATATTTATATCGAATTGTGATTTGCAGCGTAACGTAGCTTGATGGCAAAACCTCCTAGCTGCCCCTATCTCCTGCCTCCGCCCTCATTGTGTTCTCGGGCCTCCTCTAACCCCTTCTGACTTGAAGGGAATCTCTCCGACATTATACACAGGTTGGAGAGGATGTGTGTGTGTGTTGTAGCATCTGGTAGATTTCCATTCACGTGGACTAACCGACTAGAGCTGGTTACCCCACGTGTTTGAGTACGTCATGAAATTCTTGGTCGTCTGGACTACAAAGAGATTGTTTGAGATACATTAAGCATTCTTGATGGTCTGCGACAAAAAGATTGTGGATATACATTATGTGGATTGACATTCCTAGTGAGAAACTCTGTATATCTCCAGCAGACACTACATCCTGCACATTGTGTTATGAAATATATATACTAGTGCCTATATAATGCCTACAGTTGAACGGTGGATGAATTACACAAGGATGGACAGGGGGAAGGGAGAGGTAGGAGAACAGATGGGATAGTGGACTAGGAAAAAGAGGGGTGAAGAATTGGGAAAAGGAAGGAGAGGGAACAGTGATAGATAGGAGACTGGGAGTAAACGAGGATGGGGACTGGCAGTTATGGGATTGCAAGAGAGAGGGAGCAAGGGAGTTAAGTGGCTGGGGGAAGGAGCTGCAAGGCAAAGGGAATGGGGAACTGAGTGGGGGACGGGACTAGAAAGGGATGGGTATATGTTTGATGCTGGATTCAGAAGGTTTTTTTCCGTGTTTTTTTGAGTGGTACTGAGGGCAAACATTCCTTCCGTTTTCTCACTCTCTCATTGGTGTAGTATGCAGCTCATCCAGTCCAATTTTAACAGTCCTTTCTCCCACCTTCTTTAGCCTTCTTTATCCTCTAAATATTATCATTTTACGTGGTTCTCTCATAACGAAGTTCCTATACTGGGTAATCTATGAAATTACTCAAGCTACAACAAACCTACGACACATCAAAGGGGAGCTAAAGTAAAAATATAATAAAACTTGCTCTTTCCAACATGTTCTACACTTTAATTTGTGGAAATCTGTAACTTCATATTCAAATCAATATCAGACAGCAAATGATGATCATCACCGCCATCACCACCAACATCTGCAGCAGCAGCAGCAGCAGCAGCAGCAGCAGCACAGTTATAATGAAGATAGGAACAACATCTAACGATTGCCTGTGGTTGAATCCCAGAAGCAAGGAAAGAGCAAAAAGGAAAGTGTCAGACCCATCAACAGCATAATGAATAGTGACTAATCACAACCATCAAAGAGTTAACTTTGTCTCTTCTAATCCTGAGCCTCCTACCCTCACCCACAGCTCCTGGGTCCTCCTCCGCCAACCTAACTTCCTCCTCTTTGATTAGCTCTTCCAGTCAGCCCTTCACTAACTTCCTCTGCATTAACATCTTCCCTCACAAACTTGGCTGTCTCGGCCCTGCCAGCTTTACTTGGAGTCACTTCCCGATCTTCACAATCTGGAGGTAGAAAGTTTTTCTCACGCTTTTCATTTCTCAGATTCTCACACGCATGATTTATTATTATATTCAATGCACCAGTTAACAAGCCATACGAAGGATGATTAGGTTAATGCTGTGAAGGAGTGGCACGCACGACTGTCCAAATTTTTGTCGCTGTGTTCGCCCCCTTGTAAATTTGATGAAACTAATGATATTGTCATTATCTTACATTTCACATTGGTCTCATCTCTCCTCAAACCTAAAATTTCTGATAGACATGAATGAAAAGTTTCCAGTATGTCGTAAAAAATAAAAATGTGGCAAAAAGTAGAGGGGCAATAAACGGTTCCTACTGATGAACGGAAGGAAATATGAGAGAAATTAACACTGACTTGTTTTCATATACTGTATACTGTAAACTGACGAGAAAAGGATGTCGTATGTCGGATGCCAACCCCGCATTGACTTAGTGTAGTGTTATTACGTGAGTATAAATTGATGGACAAGACAAAATAAAATGAGCTTCGGCCTATCTACAGTTCCAAGAGGTAAGGGACCATGCACAGGAATTTCTTTGTTATACCTGTATAACCAGTCTCTCTCTGCCATGTGTGAACTATCCCTTCCCTCCTCCCTCCACCTCACTCATACAGACTCTCCTAATCAGTCTCTTATTCTCAATTTTCCATTCTCTCCACGTGACCAGAGGTCATACCTAGTGCATATAGAATCGTCCTTCATCAGCCTAAATAGGAAAGAAAACAGATATGATAATAAAAGATGACAATTTCTACTAACCTTCGCAACAGTATTTTTTTTATTTCAGTTACAAAAGCGGTCCTTATTATAACTTTAGACTGTGTTCCAAAATCCAACCAATTCCTAATGTACAGGGTATAAAAAAAGTTTCGGCACCCTTACGACACGATACATTATGATACACCACACGAAGCATTCTGAATCATCTCCTGAATTTCGGTGTGTGCTTGGTATCCCTGGCCCTGTGTTGCTGGTGTGTGTTACTTCGTCCGCTAATGATGAAATCCAGTGGGAGAGTGAGAGAGGTACAGGGGTATCAACCACACCACGTATTCTCGCCGTCTGTAACAGTGATCGTTGCGAAAGGTATCAGAGCAGAGGGTGCCGAAAAATTTTTTAGAGGGTGTACATATCGAGAAACTGGGAATTCAGTAGTATATGCGGTAATAGAACTTTATTTTTTTCTCTGATATATGATTAATTTTGTGGCAAAATCAACAGAGAAAAGGCGACACATAAACCTGACTTACCGTTCCAACTGGGAAAATTTTTTGTTTAATATCCCACTACATCTGTTTCTACGTCTAGCCATGACATGGATTAGGAGTTTGGTAGGAATCTGAGTGTAAAATGGAGTGAAAGTAAAAAAATATTCTGAAGAGAGGTTAAAAGAGTAAGAAAGGTTGATAAAGAATGTAAAAGGGGATAGAAAGATAAATATGACAGATTGCCGGTAGAGAAGGGAGAAGAAGTGAGCAGATGGAGTGAACACAATAATGAACTTCCAAACATTAAAAATGAAAGTAACGCGAATATAAGTGGCTGGAAAATGGCTTGGAGGAGGGAGATGAGAAGGGAGGAAGAAATCAGTAGGATGGATTTAGTGGAAGCAATGAAGACAGTGAAAATGGGGAAAGCCCCAGGAACTGACAGAGTGTGTCATGAAATGTTGAAACTCGGGTGAGAGATAGCAGTGCAATGGATATGGAAGATGGGTAGATCGGCCTGGAAAGAAGGTAGAGTCCAGTGGATTGGAAGTCAGGTATAATTATTTCCTTGCACAAAGGAATGGGGGGAAAAAGTGTGTGCTAAACCCAGCGGCATTTGTCTTATTAATGTTAAAGTAAAAGTATATAGTAGGATATGTATTGACAGAGTTAGGGAAATAACAGAGGACTTAGTTGGAGAAGAACACGGAGGCTTCAGGAAAGGAAGAAGTCGTGTAGATCAAATATATCTTCGTTCTAAGGCGTTTAATGGAAAAAGTTTCTAGAAAAGAGAAAGAAGTTGTAAGTTGCCTTCATGGATTTGGAGAAAGTATATGGCAAAGTGGATAGACAAGGAAAATGGAAAACATTAAAAATATATGCACTATATGAGAAGCTGTTGACTATTGTGAAAAGTGTGTAGGAGGGCGTTGGGGTTACAGTGTGTGTGCATTATGGACTGAGTGAATTTTTAGATCTGAATATTGAACTGAAACAGGGCTGTGTCATGTAGCTATAGTTGTTCAATATGTATTGTACGTAGATGGAGTTATGAAAGAGATACAAGGAAGAGCAGTGGATGTCGGAGCGACCCTAATGAGTGACCGCAGCTTTTCGAAACTTCCTGTTCTGTTGTTTGCATGATGATACTGCATTGTTCAGTGAAGACAAAGGGGAACTGCAAGGCTTGGTGAATGAGTTTGGGAGAATATGTAAAAAACGGAATCTAAAGGTGAACGTAGGGAGGAGTAAAGTTGTAGTCTTCGAGAGAAATGATGTCACTGAATGCACAGTGAGGCTGGTAATTAGGAAATGGAAAATGCAAATGCATTTAAGTACATGGGTAGCGTGATGAGCAAGAACGAAAGTTTGGAGGATGAGGTGCTTGAAAGGGTACAACAGGGAAGAAAGGATGTTGGTTCATTGAAAGCACTGATAAGAAATGAGGAAGTGAGCATAGAAGTAATATAGTCACTGCATGACAGTACTGTGATCCCAGCTTTAACATGGAAGTGAAGCTTGGACCCTGCTGGAAGGACACAAGTCATGAGTGACCCTAGTGGCAATGGGTTATTTGAAAGGAGCATTTGGAGTTACATGGAGAGACAGACTGGCAGACGAGGATGTAAAGCAGCTTTGTGGTGTGGATGTGGATGTGAAAGAAGGCGTTAAAAAAAATACATTGAAGAGGTTTGGCCATGTGGAATGGATGGAGAGTGAGAGACGACTAGCAGAGTGTATGTGTGTGTGTGGTGGAGGAGAAAGAGGAAGGGGGAGACCAAGGATGACAGAGGGATGGAGTCAGAGGTATATGAAAGAGGAGCTTGTAAGATGGGGGAGAGCAGCGAAATGGGAGATGACAGGGCGACATGGAGGCGATTTGTTTGTTGCAACCTCTTACGGGATTAAGCTGTCTGGGTACAGATAATAAAGAGTCTATTTCATACTTTGAAGAGCTCTGCCACTATAACCTTGACGCTTCGTATCAAAGAAAATCAAATATGGATAGACAATCATGGCAATTCTCTTTCAGCTTACGAATATAGCCAAAGGAAATGTGAGGAAGAGAAAAGTTGTGATACTGAGCGAACTATTCCCCCTAGACTGTGTGTTCTTCAGTCCTTTGCAATGCCTCACCTTTGAATTATTTCATGTTGCCTCACCTTCTTTGAATTATTTCATGCTTATTCATGTGTCTAGTGAGAACAAGATTATATTTCTGTTTTAAACATTTTTACCTTTCCTCTTCCTTCCCAGCCACCTGAACATCTCCTCCCTCCACACGCAAAAACGCAGAATAAGGAACACACACACACACACACACACACACACACACACACACACACACACACACACACACACACACACACACACACACACTGACTCTTCATCTCCGCGCAATTACAGTAATCAAACGGTTACAATTAAAAGACGAGAGATAATGGTCCGCCTTATTATCTTTTTACTGTTGGTCATTACCTGAGATAAATATTTAATCAGCACTCTAAGTGTCCTTGGAGACCTCCATTTTCCTTGATGATCTCGTTTTAGCTGATGCTGTTGAGGGAGCAGGAGAGAAGAAGCTGGCGTGCGGGAGGGGGAGTTCTTGTTTGTGAGGTGGGCGTGGGAGGAGTAGCTGATGAGTAGGAGAATATAGATTAAATATAAAGGAAATGGAGAAAGTCTGGGATGATGGCTTGGAATAGTAGGTGTGTTGTACGAGAAGTTTCTACGCTGAAGGAGTAAGGAATGTGTTGCAGGGGAAGACGATGTAAGGAAGGTGCCGGCGATGTGTGGGAATATTACAAATTACAGACCAATAGCTGTCACATCTTCTCTTGGTAAGGTATTTGAAACTTTAATTAATAAGCATATTGTTAAACATCTTGAATCCAACAACTTAATTAGTGATAGACAATACGGTTTTCGCCACGAAAGATCCACCATTGACATACTCAATCTCTTAACTCATACCATCCATCAATCAATTGATCTTTTTGGAGAAACTCATGCAGTAGCTCTTGATGTCTCTAAAGCTTTCGACAGAGTATGGCACCATTCCCTGCTGTCCAAACTTCCTTGCTATGGACTAACGTCTTTTGTTCCTTTGATTTCTTCTTATCTTAGTGACAGGAAAATAAGAGTAAAAGTAGATGATGTATATTCGAATTTCCACTCAATTAACGCCGGCGTGCCGCAGGGATCAGTTCTGGTGCCAACCCTATTTCTGGTTCATATTAATGATCTCTTATCTGTCACTTACAATCTCGTTCACTCATATGAAGATGACTCAACACTACATAGTTCATTCACACTCAGACATCCAGTTACAAAGTCTAATATCTTTTCCTCTCAACTCTGTACAGCCATCTCCATAAATCAAGATCTAGCTACAATCAGTGAATGGGGACAAAACAACCTTGTCTCTTTTGATGCTAGTAAAACTAAATATATATAGTTTACTAATAGACAGATATTGCCAGATTCGTACATTACCTTCAGTGCTACTAATATTCCCATCTCCAAAAGCATTGAAATTCTTGGTGTCTCACTTAACAGTCCCTCAGCTGGACCTCTCATGTCAGATCACTTGCTAAAACCGCCTCAAAGAAACCAGAGTCCGTAACTTCTTCGCCGATGAGCAGTTAGCTATAATTTATAAGAGTCATGTGCACTCTCAGCTTGAATATTGCTCACCCTTGTGGAATGGTTGTGGAGAGGTTCCATTAAGACAACTAGACAAAATTCAGAATAAAGCTGTTAGAATTACCCTGCCATTACATATAAACTACCTCCCCTGCAAATAAGAAGGAATGTTGCCTCCCTTGCATTATTTTACAGATATTTTTTTGGCAAATGCTCAAACGAAGTTGCGTCCATGGTGCCACCTCTCCATGCCTTCCCTCGTGCTACACGGGCATCTGGTAGCGCTCATGACTGGAATGTCACTCATCCATATTGCACAACTTCTGCCTATCAGAATTCTTTCATTCCCCGAACTGCATCTCTCTGGAACTCGCTTCCCCAGAGTTGTTTTCCTCCAAATTTCAACCCACAACTGTTCAAGTCTAACTGTTACAGATGTTTTATGAATAGAGGACACCAGTAATCTGGTGTATGGATTTTTTTTTTTTTTCCCCATTTGTTTTTCCTTCCTCGGTTCTGTTATTAAAAAAAAAAAAAAACGTCGGAGGGGAGGGGGAGCTGATGTGTGGGAGAGGATAGGGAACTGGTGTGTGGGAGGTGGAGTTAAGTTAGGTGGTGTGGTAGGGTGCTTAATGACAGAAAGGGATGGTTTGGAACGCAACGGAGTGATACTGGTTGAGGTGTAAATCAGTAAAGGCTCGTTCACATGATCAGTGGGCACCTATGATGTCCGACTGCACTAATTGCTTCACATTTGTTTCGAAGAATGAAAAAATACGCTGTAGATAATGGATCTGCATCACGGCAGGCATTTTTGTTCCTCATGTCCTCTTGATCACATTTAATTCGTTCTTTGTTAACATACAATAACATCACAAGTAATCAAAGAACGTGTGGACGGGCCTTTACAATGCATGAGTCATGTGTGGGGCAGGAAATAGTAGATGTTGATTGAAAATAAAATCAGGGAGAGATAGACCAGGAACGACGTTGAGGGAAAATATAGGTGAGTAGATCAAGTAAGGGTATGGTGTACTGAAGGGGATCGTTACTTAATAGGGAGTGAAGTATCTGCAATTCCTATTATCGAGGCCACCCTGTTGACGATACGGCATGAAAGTCTGCTATGTGTTTTGACTGCAGTATGGGAACCTCCATGAACCCCTTTAGTATTGTGACGTTCTTCACTGAATTATAGCCACAACCAGACACTATTATTCAGTTTAGAATATCTCTGGCAACGAAAAGGCAAGGGACATTGCGGGTTCCAGTAACCAAGAATCATATATCACGTCAGTTCATTGCATGTAAGGTACTTAAATTATACGAGTAGTGTGCATCACCATTCCAAAGTCAAATGCTATACTGTAAATAACTTGTAAAAGGACTCTGAATCTTTTCTCACAAAATACATATTTCTGTTTTAATTCTGGTTAATGTATGACGCACTTACCCAACGTGGGCTAAGACTTTTTCTACTGAAGGAATTAATAAAGAATATATTTAATTTTTCCAGTTCATAGAGCCTCTCCTATGTTGAGATCAGAAATGAATTCATGAAGATGTCCTAAAGTGAAAAGCGTGAATCTTTCTATGTATTAAGGTAACTGTTTTACGTATTATATTTTGGTCAGTTGCAGATTAGTTTATTTAGCTGAAGGAAATCCTTAGCAAAAAGGGCTAACAAAGAAAAAAGTTCCTGCGAGAAAATAAAGCTCTGAACGAAGAGGTGGCTTGTGGTTGGATTACCTGGACTAAAAGGGACTAAGTTGGCCTTGACACCGATTACCTTCTAACCTTACCTTTATTCCTTTGCAGCCTTATTCCACAACATTAAGTCTCTCTCTCTCTCTCTCTCTCTCTCTCTCTCTCTCTCTCTTGTGGTAGGTGGGGGCTCTCACCATCCACTCACTCAATGTAGTGCTGCTCTCGGGTGTCTGCCCTTTCCTCTCCTCCATCATTCTTTCCTTCCATCCTCTTCTGTCTTTCTTTCCTTCATTCTTTCCCCGTCCCTCTGCATACGGGCGATTTGACACTCCCTCTTATGTCTTTCCTTCTTTCTTTCTTTCCTCTTCCTTCTGCCTGTGGGTGACTTTACACTGAGTGACAAGCAAAATGGTTTCCTGTACACCAGGAGTGGCCCTGGTGAGAGAGGATAGTGTTTGGAAACTCCCTATACTGTTGTTTGCAGATGATACTGTGTTGTTGAGTAAAGACGAAGGGGAGCTGCAAGGCTTGGTGGACGAGTTTGGGAGAGTGTGTAAGAAACGGAATCTAAAGGTGAATGTAGGGAAGAGTAAAGTGATGGTCTTTGAGAGAGGTGAAGTCAGTGAATGTACAACGAGGTTGGATGGTGAGGAATTGGAAAATGTGAATACGTTTAAGTACTTGGGTAGTGTGATGAATAAGGATGGAGGTTTGGAGGGTGAAGTGCTTGAAAGGGTACAGCAGGGAAGAAAGGTTGCTGGTTCTTTGAAGCAGTGATAAGAAACAGGGAAGTGAGCATGGAAGTGAAAAAGTTACTACATGACAGTATTGTGATACCAACTCTAATGTATGGAAGTGAAGCTTGGACGTTGTTGGAAGGACACAAGTCAAGAGTGAGAGCAGTGGAAATGAGTTATTTAAGAGGAGCCTGTGGAGTCACATGGAGAGACAGGCTGACGAAATGAGGATATAAAGGAGCGTTGTGGTGTGGATGTGGATGTGATAGGAAGCTTTATGAGGAACACACTGAGGTGGTTTGGCCATGTGGAGAGGATGGAGGGTGAAAGACTGACGAGGAGAGTGTATGTGAGTGAGGTGGAGGGGGGAAGCGGGAGGGGGAGGCCGAGGATGTGGTGGAGGGATGGGGTGGAGAGGTATATGAGAGAGGGGGTGTGAGATGGGAACAGGGCAGTGAAATGGAGGGGGACAGGGCGACGTGGAGGCGATTTGTTTGTGGCCACCCCAAACTGGATTGAGTCGTCTGTCAATATATATATATATATATATATATATATATATATATATATATATCTACCTATCTATCTATCTATATCTATATCTATATCTATATCTATATATATATATATATATATATATATATATATATATATATATATATATATATATATATATATATATATATATATATATATATATATATATATATATATATATATATATATATATATATATGTGTGTGTGTGTGTGTGTGTGTGTGTGTGTGTGTGTGTACCAGAGACACGATCCCACTGCTACCTGGCGCGTCCCATAGTGGCTGATAGGGGAAGGCCATGCAGGTATGCGAGGTACCGTCTCAGACAGCGAGGACCATGGGACCCCCTACTGATTCATAGGGCTCCACCGAATACACTGATAAGCTGGCACAAAAATTACATCCCACCAGAAACCATGTAGCAGAAAGGTGAGACAATTTGCCATAATCGTCCCAATAAAACATGAAATCTTCTGTTAATTATTTGACGGGCGTTCCTCTTCGATCATCGTCTACTAAAGGACCAACGGCACTGCCTCCTGTGCTTACGAGCAGTGTGCCACCGAAAGCAAGTGGGCAGTCTCGGAAACTCAGCGACCGACACATTAAATAAACTTAAATCCATGAAGATCAATATGTACAATGAAGAAATCTCGCAGAAGATTACAAATTTGATAATTTAATGACCGAATTAGAAAACACCAGTTGGGATATTGCAGGTATGAATGAGGTTCACATAAAGGATGAAAAAAATTAATTTAGCTCCAAGACAGCAACCACCTGTTTTACTAGAGGAAGGAAAAATGAAAGAGTTAGTGAAGGATTTCTACTGAAAAAAAAAAAAAAAATCTTGCAGACAACAATGGTAATTCAGCAGTGTATCTGACAAAGTAGTATGGACTGTAATTAGACTAAGCAAAAAATACACCCTGAAAGAAATACATGAGTATGCACCGACTTCTCAAAGCACACGTGAAGAAATAGAAATATTGTATGACGATATCTCCCAGATTACGTAAGAAGAAAAGACCACATATAATATATTCATTAGAAACTTACTGCAAAACTTTGCAAATCAAAAAATGGAGAAGTATATATAGGAAAATTCAAAGGGGAAGCAAGGAATGAAAGGAGAAATGGCGGTAAATTCTACTGACATGTATAACCATGAAAATAATGAACACATTCTTTCACATAAGAGCTGGGAGAATATGGACCTGGAGAAGTCCAAACGGAGAAACAAAGAATGAAAACGATTTCATTATAACATATAAGAATTATACGATCATAATTGTCACAGTTATCAACAAAAAAAGTATAGGAAGTGATCATAGAATGGTGGGCTTCACAGCCAGATTCAGTTTGAGAAATGAAAGAAAGATGATTAAAAATAAAAACGATATTTCCGATAAAAGCAAACGAAAACAAAGCAGCCGTTCAATTAGAAATGACGAACAGATTTCGGGTTGTACATCATCCTGAGTGTGACAGTGAGAAGTTGAATAATAGACTAACGAAAGTGCTAAGAGAATCAGTGGAGGCAGTAGGGAAAGCTAATACAACCAGAGCCGGCAAGTATATAAAAAGACATGAGCTCATGAAAAGAAGAAAGCAAATGAAAGTAAAACAAAGATGAAATAGAAGGAGCAGAATTAAATAAGCTTATCAACAAGAGACATAAAGAAGAAAAAAGAGAGAGAAACATGGATCAGATCAAAGAAACCACCAAAAAGGGAAGAAGTCTGAAACAGGTCCGGAGTAAAACGGCAATAGAAAAGCTACAAATTATAGTACTGAAAGAAAAACGGTCAAGTAATTATATGCTGATATGGGATGGTGAAGAGAGGAGCAGAATTTTACAAAGAACTTTATGCATCAAAGACAATAGTACCAATAGCTACTGTAACTTTTCAGTGGACACAAGTGAAATACCGAGGCAACACCAGATGAAGTAAACATTTCTCATAAAAGTAAGGCAAGAGGGATGGCCCTAGGAGACGTTGGTATTGTAAATTTACTGTCGGAAATATAAGTATGAGTACAAAGCAGGCTCGTCCACTTAATTGCTCAGTGTATAAAACAGAGGAAAATTCCTCAAACATGGTGTAATGCATTTGTTATTTTGCTTTACAGAAAAGGCAACTCAAAAGAAACTCGAAACTGTCGACCCATTAGCCTAATACCAGTTATTTACAAACTCGTCACTGAAGTCCGTCCGAACAGAATAACAACAAATCTGAAAGAAGACCAACATCATGAACAAGCAAGATTCCGAAGCTGGTATTCGACGGCTGATCATTAGCACACCGTGAATCAGCTGACTGAGAAATCTACAGAATGAAAAAAAAAAAAAAAAAAAAGGACAGTGTTCAGGTTTTGTTGATTACGCAAAGGCTTTTGACTCAGTGGAGCACATAGCAATGATAAATTCACTGCAAGACCAAGGAGTAAATGAGAACATTGTAAAACTGCTCTAAAACATATTATGTAAAGAGGGAACTGCTACAGTCAAATTACATAGTCTCGGAAGTAATTAAGACTGAGGAGGCCGTGCGTCAGGGAGATACAATTTCACCAAACTTATTTACAGCATGCCTAGAAAGTATTTTCAGGAAGCTAGCTTGGGAGATCAAAGGAGTAAATGTAGATGGAGAAAACCTAAACCATTTAAGATATGCAGATAACATTGTCCTAATCTCAGAAACTAAAGAGACATAACAAGAAATGATAATTGACCTTAATAGAGAAAGTCTCAGAAGAGGGCTAAAGATGAACTGCAGAAAAATTATAGCAATATTTAACCCAAACACACCGAAGAGTGTTATCAGAATAAGCTAATAAGGTCTTGAAGAAATCGAGGAGTATAATTACTTGGGGCAAATACTAAAACGAATAAAGAATCATGATAGCGAAATAAAGACGCATTACAATTGGATGGAAAGCTTTCGGTAAACACAGAGACATGATGAAATTTAGCTTGCCAATATGTATGAAAAGAAAAAGTATATAATGACTGTATAATTCCAGCAATGACGTACGGTTGTGAGACGTGGAAACTGACCAAATCGATGGAAAATCAACTAATTCGTTCTCAAAGAGTAATGGAAATGTCAGTGTGTGATATATCTTTAGGAGACTGGAAAGTTCACGTTGGGTGAGAGAGAAGATTAAAGTCAAAGACATTATAGAAGTTATAAAAGAACAGAAATGTAAGTGGGCAAGTCATGTAGCAAGAATAAAGGATAACCGATGGAGCAAGAGGCTGACTGCTGGACTCCAAGAGACTGTAAACGTAGCAGAAAAAGACCAGGCACAAGGTGGAGAGATGAGATAGAGAAGTTTGTAGGCAAAACGTGGCTGAGACTGGCTCAGTCAAGTATTTCGTGGATAAGGTTGGGGAGGCCTTTTTCAGCGGTGGACTTGAAATGGCTGATGATGATTATAAATAGATAGACAAACAGATAGATAGATAGATAGAGACATAGACATATTCTCGGGGCTGCGCTTATACTCATGATTTTGTATAATTCATATCCCGATCTATATGCGTCTCCTTTTTCCCTTATCTCCCCAGCCTACTATATTGTAAAATGTAATATTCTTTGTTTTAATGTTACAGTATTTCTCGTACGGGACTCACCACAGAAATCATCAGCGTAGACCTGAAGAGCAAGCGGTACACTCGGTGTTCACTGGCGCAGTGACTTTAGTTTGCCTTCACTGGTCATAAGGCAGCTAGAATAGCTACCAATGAAAATCTGTGAACACATAATTATGACACACATTAGCATCAGAACGAAGAAATTAATAACCTTTGCAAATAATGACGTGATACTATAATGCAGACTATAGTTAATGAACATATGAAACTATTTACTCATTATCAACAATATCAGCCAAACAGTTACCCACGTTCAAACATAGAGGTGACACATCAATTGAGGCGACCTCTTTCACAGCATGAATCAGAAGACAAAGGAATCCTCAGATGCAGTCACCCTCCTCATGTGCTGTGGAAGGTACAGCACCACATGCAAAGCAATACTGGCAGATGGAACAACCACCCTTTAACACCAGCAAATGACAGAGGATGCATTCAGGCCTAAAATACCAAAACCTCTCTGCCATATACACCCGTCCGATCTCACCTCTTGAATTCCTTTTTTTTTTTTTCCTTTAGTCATGCAGAACGTATTGATTATTATCATTCACACCATCCTCACAGGAAGGCTTAGTGGATGAAATGTGTCAGAATGATAATGCATATCTAACTGTAGAATATGTAACTACCTGGAACACTACTAAAAAAGGATACTCATCTTACAATGGATTCAACTTACTGTTTCCAGCATTTTATTAGGAGAAAGAGGGCTATTCGATGTGCACGTCTGGAAATTTACACTTTTTTTTTTTTTGTTTTAGCATTTACTGACTAACGAATCTGTATAAAATTAGTTTCATCCTCCTCTGATAATCTTCCTCCTACTTTCTTGTCTGCCTCTTGTGTTTCTGCCTTACTCTCTGGCGTAGTCGTCGAGGAGCATCAGGACACGTTGATGCTGTTCCCTTTAGCCAGTTTTGACCTTCTTTATCTCTTCCTCTACTTACCATCATTGATTGCATCACCGCCTGGCTCTCCTTCCATTAGTGCGTCCCTCGTCCTGCTTCCTCTCACCTAATGCCAGTTCCTTTCATGATTCTCCCAATGGATATTCATACCATGTTCTAACTCCCTTTGATTAACCTTGATATATTTCTTTGGCAAACGTGACTCCACTTAAGTCGTAACATGATCTCAAATAATTTCCAGCCTAGTGAGGGCCACTACCCAAGCTACCAACTGTACTCAAACCCGTTAGCCCCCTTCCTCTTTGCAGGTAACCATCTGAGTGAGGCTTCAAGTCTGTCCATGAAGATAATATTCAGTACAGTTTCAAATCAATTAAAAACTCTTCCAGTTACATTAATTATCATAAACAATTTTACTTATAATATGTGAAGCTAGATTGTTTATTTCATCTAATCTCATACATAAAACAACTTTTCTTCCACACACACACACACACACACACACACACACACACACACACACACACACACACACACACACACACAAGCTTACTACAGTTTTTATTTCTGCATGTCAAAGCAAAGGCTCTTTGATGCGGGACCATTTGGGTCGTAATACGGGGCGTCACTAGTCTACAGGAGTGGAGCACCTTGTACGCAAAAATATTTAAGGAGAGACTGACTAACTAGGCTACTGCAAGCCCGCAATAGATGCAACCACATCCAGAAAACACATTCGTCGACACTGTACAGGTTAAATGCAGCTAACGTAATCTGGAAATGCCATGTACGTCAGACAAAACTGTCAACAGAACAACAGTCGTATATCCCATGGTGACTGGTTGCTAATGGTCGAACACGAAACAGACAATTTCAAACGGCTAGAATGAGGGACGGATAGTGCGGACTTTGGCACTGATTTTTTATATTCTTTTATAGAAGTGAAGTTGCCTTGACTGTCCAAAAAAAAAAAAAAAAGTAAACAAACGTCTTACAAAAGAGGTCATGAACTCTCACGTCACTTTGCTTTGCTGGGCTAACTTCATTTCTTCCAAGCATTTTAGTCAATATCAAAAGATAAATAAATTCAGAGGACACAAAGTTAAGCTACAGATTTTGCTAAATATGTCAGTTCTATAAAGTTAATATCAAACATACAAACAGGGGAAGTATATTGATTACACAGAGATGACTGATTCCAGCAGGCTGTTCCTCACCTCACAGAGTGGTGATTTTAATAATTATACCATCTCCTACAGGAACTGAGTGACCCGAGATTCCTCAACCTGGCTTATTACCTTGCCCCGTGCATGAACCATAGAGAAGTTCACTCCTTTGATACTCCTAATTTATATTCGAGGTGATTCCAGGTTGAAGGGTCATGTCCAGCCCCAGTAACAAAACACATGCTATGTGATATGCTATTGATTTTTGTTCAATCAATCAATCATTTCCTGTGGCACCCTCGGGGATGCATAGGGCCTCGATGAACTCACACCACCACATCCTATCTTGTGCTAACTCCTCAAGATCTCCCCAACACTCATCTCCAGCTTCCCAAGGTCTCATTGTCCTCACCGCTAATGTCTCTTTTGGCCTTCCTCTACCTCTCCTACCAGGTGCCACCCACCCTTGGTGTACCTCGTCACTATTCCCTGTCTCCTATACACATGTCCTAGCCACTTCCATCGTGAGAATCTAACATATTCATCGATCGGCTTGCACTCCTGCTACATTTCTCTAACTCTACTATTTGGTATCCTTTCCACACTTAAACTCCTAATATTCTTCTAAGTGCTTTATTTTCAAACACCAAGAATTTATTTTCCATAGTCACTGTGCTGTACCAAGAACTCTCGTGTCCATAAATTAAGATACTCCTAACCAATTACCTTATAAAGTTTGGATTTTTTTATGTACAGAGAAATTGTTATTATTCCAAATATTTTTAAGCATTCTGCATTGCTCGATTAAGCCTTCTTTAACCTTTCCTCGAATTCAAAGTTCAAAGAACCATCCTTGGCTAAATAAGTACCTAAATATCTTAAACGCTTCATCAACTTGCTTTACAACCCATACCTCCAATTACATTCCTGCGCATTTTCCATATTCATATTGATTATTTCAGTTTTTCCACAATTAATAACCAAACCCACCTTGCGATCTTCACTCACCAAACAGTCTCAACACTCTCTTTTTCGCATCTCTTCTGGCCCATCACAAATCAAAACTATATCATCTGCATAATCTAAATCCAAAAAGTTTCCTGTTCTCTCCCCAAAGTATCCCTGCACCGGTTTCTGTTCCAACACGTTTGCCATAATGTAATCAATGACCAATATAAATAGTAAAGGCGATGAGAACACCACCTACATAAATTTATCCCGGACATGACTTCGGCAAACGAATCACCAGACAACCATCAACCATCACTTTACAAAATGTGTCCTCTGGCCATGTTCATAACAGCCCTCCACAAACTCCTCTGGTATTCCATATAATGTCTTTCATGTTCTTCATAGACTCTCGAAGAAACACTATCAAAAAGCCTTTTCAAAATCAACAAAACAAAGACTTAACGGTACTCTCATTTCATTAACTTGCTGCATCAAATGCCTAACTATAAAGATCAGTCGTACAGCCACGTCCCTTTCTAAAGCCAAGCCTGTCCATCCCATCAGAATACTCTCTCGAACCACCGGCTCCAACCTATTTAGCAACAGCTCTGAAAACTTTCAAAACTATCGGTGACAAAGTGATTATATCGAAAAGATTATTTAGACACAATCTGGAAGACGGAAAATTTAAGATGTACAATACTGAAGCCAGTTTTAGTACGCATGACAATCGACGATTTCCACACTTCACCTTATTGATCTCGAAATACGGTATGTCATATATTAGTCTGGACGAATGTGTGTCATTACCTGTACTCTTCCATTTAAGGTCCTGACTGAGAGCCTTAATGAGACTGAGGGTAGATATAACTCTCTCATTGGTACAGTCAGCGTCGCTTTCCCTCGTGGAGACAAAATATTACCCAACATGCCGTGAAAACTTACATCAAATTTGTTGTATTGAAACCGTTTCCATAAGAGGTTCACTACTCGCTCACCCTCAAGATGTAGAGAAAAGCTACAAAAATCCTCTTATTCCCCAATAGATTTATGAAGAGCTTTTGATGGTTCTATTAATGTAATATTAATACAAATTTTTGACTCCTTAATGTTACATGTAAATCAGTCAAATAGAAGTCATACAATAATAAGAGCTGAAGGAGCAAACGGAGACTGCAATACCCGCGACTTGTATTGCAAGGACCGTTCATTTGACTCTACGTGAAATCTTGACTTTAAACTGATCGTTCATAATGTCTGATTATTTTCTCACTGCATGGCCATTATTCTTTCTATTATGTCTGGTCGAAGTTGGATCAAACTTATTCGGGTTGATTTTTCCCAATGACCTTGAGCTTTGATTCACTGGCATGTTTTTCTCGTCGCTTAAGAAGGCTCCCTAACACCTCTTGCTTATCGACTTATTCTTGTATATGGCTACGTAATATCCTTTTGTACACTATCAATGCAGAGTATGACAATGTAACAATGATTAAAATTAAAAAGAAGAGGGTAGCCAGGTGTAATAAGCAAAATTAATCGTTTAAGAAGAGGTGTTAGGGAGCTTCCTTAACCGACAAGAACACGAGCCACTGTCCTAAAAATCAACCCTTAATATCCTTGGTAGATTCTCTTCACTTCTGCCAATTTTGGTCCAAATCAGATCAAGATTGCATGAGTTATACTGTCCAAACTGTGACCTTGATTATGACCTTGACGTTTTACAGACTATAAAAATAGAACCAGCTTCATCCTAGCTTTAAACTCTTAGGTCTTGGTCGAAACTGAACAAAGAGTTTCAAGTTTGTCTTAACCTTTACCCTGTTGTTCTAAAAAGAATTTTGTCAACCTCTGGGAGGACCCTCCATCTTCCATCAGGTGTTGGTTCAAATCCGATAAAAACGTCTTGAGTTATTTTGTTTCTGAGCTATTTTGTTCACACTCACACACTCACACTGAATAACACACACACACACACACACACACACACACACACACACACACACACACACACACACACACACACACACACACACACACACACACACACACACACACACACACACACACACACCGGACAAAACATTACACTTGCTGCACTATTGGCCGCATAGGTGTAAAGACTGCTTCTCATCACATTTAACGAGATGATTTAGGGAAAGAACAGAGGAATTAGTTGGAGAAAAACAGGCAGGTTTTAGGAAGGGAAGAGGTTGTGTAGATCAGATATTCATTCTTAGATTTTTACTGGAAAAGTTTCTAGAGAAGGGAAAGTAGTTGTATGCGGCCTTCATGGATTTTGAGAAAGCATGTGACAGGGTGGATAGACAAGGATTGTGGAAAGTATTAAGAATATATGGAGTAGATGGGATGTTCTTGAATGCTGTGAAGAGTATGTATGAGGGTGCTAAGGCTGCAGTGCGTGTGGATAGTGAACTGAGTGAGTTTTTCTATCTGAAAGTTGGGTTGAAACAGGGATGTGTCATATCTCCATGGTTGTTCAATTTGTATATGGATGGGGTTATAAAAGAGATACAAGGTAGGGCAGTGGATGTTGGAGTGGCCCTAATGAGAGAGGGCAGTGTTTGGAAACTCCCTGTACTGTTGTTTGCAGATGATACTGTGTTGTTAAGTGAAGACGAAGGGAAGCTGCAAGGCTTGGTGAATGAGTTTGGGAGAGTGTGTATGAAACGGAATTTAAAGGTGAATGAAGGGAAGAGTAAAGTTATGGTCTTCGAGAGAGGTGAAGTCAGTGAATGTACAGTGAGGTTGGATGATGAGGAAATGGAAAATGTGAGTACGTTTAAGTACTTGAGTAGTGTGATGAGTAAGGATGGAAGTTCGGAGCGTGAAGTGCTTGAAAGGGTACAACAAGGAAGAAAGGTTGGTGGTTCCTTGAAGGCAGTGATAAGAAACAGGGAAGTGAGCATGGAAGTGAAAAAGTTATTACATGACACTATTGTGATACCAACTCTGACGTATGGAAGTGAAGCTTGGACGTTGCTGGAGGGACTCAAGTCAAGAGTAACAGCAGTGGAAATGAGTTATTTGGGAGAAGCCTGTGGAGTCACATGGAGAGATAGACTGACAAATGAGGATGTAAACGAGCGTTGTAGTGTGGATGTGGATGTGATAGGAAGAATTAGGAGAAACACACTGAGGTGGTTTGGCCATGTGGAGAGGATGGAGAGTGAGAGACTGACGAGGAGAGTGTATGTGAGTGAGGTGGAGGGGGAGAGAGGAAGGGGAAGGCCAAGGATGAGATGGAGGGATGGAGTGGAGAGGTATATGAGAGAGGGGTGTGTGAATTGGGAACAGGGCAGTGCAATGGCGGGAGACAGGGTGACGTGGAAGCGATTTGTTTATGGCCACCCCGTATAAGGGATTAAGGAGTCTGGCAATAGATAGATAGATAGATTTATCACGATGACTATGTACTGTTGCAACCACTTTATATACTCTTTGCAACACTGCCTCCCACTACAAATGGACCTAGCGATCAAGCAAACTGTTCAAAATGTCATGAAAATATTTCTTCACTAGTACTGCTCATAAATAATTTACATTTTCTAACAGCAACGTGACAGCCTCAAAAATCCATGAAGTACAATAAACCACACCTCACTACATATACCTCAGAAACGACAAAAATTTCATTTTTCAATACGGCAAAGAAAAACGCTTCTCCTAACTCTTATGTAACTTTCACTATCCTCTGTACAAAGTACTGTCTCAGGCAAAAGTTCTCCAACAATCCCCAGGCAGCCGTGTGCCCTGCCTTCCATATTTCTCTTTTCTCCTTGAACGTCTAGGAGTATCCATTCTTCTCATACTTGTCTGTCGTTTTTTATGTATTGCTATCATAATATGTAGAATTATGACGTACCTTCCATAGCCACAGACATCAGGAATAAGTCGGCGATTTTTTAAAAATCTTTACAATATAGTTCTCACACGACCTACTTTACCCGCTTTCCAGTAAAGCCCGAAATATCCTGCCGTACCTAATTGACTTACCTCAAGGATTTCAGTCACGTGAGCCAACATCCCTACAAAGCAAACTTTTCAAAACAGTCTTGGGAAAGTCAGCTGAACGTGTAGGATTAGGTAGTTCTTATTACCTAAGCAGCATATGTCAGCGAACGCAATATTCACAATTACAGTTAACAGATCGTAACCTTCATTAACCTTTCTGCTACATGAAATCTCCCTTAAACCCATCGTACTTCCGTCTGATAGTAGCTAAAAAACATCAAAGTCTAACTTAAGAAATAAGTAATTTTCCCAAGGCACACAGCAATGTACCGCAGAGTGCGGTAGCATTCCGTAAGTAGGAATGGCACAGGTTCAAACTGGCGTCCCGTACTATAGGGTATATGAGCATTCCCGCGAAAACGACCGCAAAGCTTAGTTCTAAGTTTATGAACTAAAATACCTTCTCTATTCAAGCACAAAACTACTCGCAAAGTCTTGCTAACCTTCGTAGAAGTCGCAAAATCGAACCGCATAAATATAGATTTTCTTTTTTTTCCTTCTTCTTCATCAGTAATAATTCCAAAATAAAAAGGCTGCTTGTCAAATGTAGATGGTTCTTTTTTCAAGATTAGAAGCACATTCAGACTACGGTTCTCAAGTTACGGCCTGAAAACCTCATCGCCGTTACCCGTAAGTATGCCATTTTGCGTATTATTGGTTAGCTACAGCTGACCTTCAGGTAAAGAACTCACCAAACACTTCTTTTCACGGGAAGATACTTTCGTGTTAGTCTTTCAGTATGTTATGGATTTAACAATCCAGATCTAACACTTACTTTATGCATAATTATACTTCCACAAAAAGATGATAAACTACAAAACAATTTTCTTCTAGAATTATTGTTAAGAAGTACGAATGGAAGAAGTGCACAAATAAGGGATGAAAAAAGCACAGAAACAAGAGAGCATTCAGGATGAGAGAATATCTGAAGACCTATGCCCATTACTACATTCCACTAACTACTGTACTAGTCTGTGGCTAAAGTGTGGAACGTAGTAATGGGTATAGGTCTCCAAATATTCTCCCATCTTGAATGCTGTCTTGTTTCTGTGCTTTTTTTCATATCTCATCTGTGCAATTTTGCCATTCCTACTTCTTAACAATCATTTTAGAATTGTTTTTGTTTTCTGTATACTTTCTCGTTTAGTATGAGAATCAGGAGCCAGTCCTTACAGCTACACTGTCTCCTTTATGTTATGCCAAGATCTGACAAATCTAGAGACGCTTGCATGTTCCTAAGTACAGTCGAGGTTAAAAGTTTGTCTAACATTGCACCTCTTCTACCTTGCACTTTCCTCTGTTGGTTAGCATTCCTAAGTTGAAAGAGGCTTAGTATGCATTTCTGTTGGTAGATTCTCTATTAAATGGTGCGTCAGGGAGGAAAGTAGACACAGTGAAGTAATATAAGAGCTATTTGTTCCTAACTCAACATGGAACTCCAGATATAACTAAAAATTGATGCTATGATGCATAAAATACTAATTCGGTACAAAAAAAAAAAAAAAAATCTAAATCTCGCTGCGTCTCACTGAAATCTAGGGCTCTCGCTAGGTTTTGTAGAGATTTAGTGCCATGTACTGGTAAATGATGACTTCTTTATATCTGGTACCAAAAACACTGGCCAATTTGTTCATGCTTTAGGAGTGTATAATATAAAATACGAGGAAAGAAAAAAAAAAGGATCATTAATTATTCTTAGGACACAATGAAAGTTTTTAAACTTACCCGCCTTCAGCCAGAGGAAGTAATAGTTTTACATCTACTTTGCCACCTCCAGATAATTTTATTCAGTCTAAGATTGATTGCAATTTGTTTGATATGGCCTCTGTAAACTCCATCACTGTAAGACAACTCTGTTAATTTGAACAAAAACTCTTGGTTTTAATTAGTGGTAATAATAAAACATTTAATTATGTCATACTATTGACGGGGTTAATTACAAAGTGGGTGGAAATGTTATTCAAGGTACTTAGAACGACAACGAGTAATATCGATAACTCAGACTCTGGGATTCATATTATTAAAATAGAAAGTGTAAATGTGAAAAAAAAAAAAATGTGTAGGGAAAAAACCACCATTATACCTGTCCAGAATGAGACACCTCAATCATTACATTTCAAAAGGATTCAGTGATTTAGCATCTGTGGGTGGAGGCAAAGGGTTTTTGTTACATCAAGTGGAGGGACTGTAAGAAAATGTTCTGGAGAGAAGTGAAAAGAGTAAGACAGGGTGGAAGTGAAGTTAGCAGGGGAGTGAAAGATAAAAATGGTAGATTACTAGTGGAGAAGGGAGAAAAAGTGAGCAGATGGAGAGAACACTTTAAGGAATTGTTGAACGTAGAGGATGGAAGTAATGCGAGTATAAGTGGCTGGGGAATGGCTGGGAGAACTAGGGAGGTGAGAAGACAGGAAGAAATCAGTAGGATAGAAGTTGTGGAAGCAATGAAGAAAGTTAAATCGGGGAAAGCCCCAGGAATTGATGGAGTGTGTGGTGAAATGCTGAAGCATGGGGGAGAGATAGTAGTAGAATGGATGTGGAAGATGTGCAGATTGGCCTGGGAGGAAGGTAGAGTCCCGGAGGATTGGAAGTCAGGTATAATTATTCCCTTGTACAAAGGAAAAGGGGAAAAAGAAGTGTGTGGTAATCATAGGGGCATTTGTCTTCTTAGTATAATAGGAAAAGTGTATGGTAGGATACTTATAGACAGAGTTAGAGAAAGAACAGAGAAATTAGTTGGAGAAGAACAGGGAGGCTTTAGGAAGGGAAGAGGTTGTGTAGATCAGATATTCATTCTTAGATCTTTAGTGGAAAAGTTTCTAGAGAAGGGAAAGAAGTTGTATGCGGCTTTCATGGATTTGGAGAAAGCATATGACAGGGTGGATAGACAAGGATTGTGGAAAGTGTTAAGAATATATGGAGTAGATGGGAAGTTGTTGAATGCTGTGAAGAGTATGTACGATGGTGCGAAGGCTGCAGTGCGTGTGGATGGTGAACTAAGTGAATTTTTCTCTTTGAAAGTTGGTTTGAAACAGGGATGTGTCATGTCTCCATGGTTGTTCAATCTGTACATGGATGGGGTAATAAAAGAGGTACAAGGTAGGGTAGTGGATGTTGGAGTGGCCCTGGTGAGAGAGGATAGTGTTTGGAAACTCCCTGTACTGTTGTTTGCAGATGATACTGTGTTGTTGAGTGAAGACGAAGGGGAGCTGCAAGGCTTGGTGGATGAGTTTGGGAGAGTGTAAGAAACGGAACCTAAAGGTG
This sequence comes from Coenobita brevimanus, assembly GCF_032717465.1. Lineage (NCBI taxonomy): Eukaryota > Metazoa > Arthropoda > Malacostraca > Decapoda > Coenobitidae > Coenobita > Coenobita brevimanus. The sequence continues at coordinate 26,468,085 of NC_136981.1, forward strand.
AATGTAGGGAAGAGTAAAGTGATGGTCTTTGAGAGAGGTGAAGTCAGTGAATGTACAGCGAGGTTGGATGGTGAGGAATTGGAAAATGTGAGTACGTTTAAGTATTTGGGTAGTGTGATGAGTAAGGATGGAGGTTTGGAGGGTGAAGTGCTTGAAAGGGTACAGCAGGGAAGAAAGGTTGCTGGTTCCTTGAAAGCAGTGATAAGAAATAGGGAAGTGAGCATGGAAGTAAAAAAGTTACTACATGACAGTATTGTGATACCAACTCTAACATACGGAAGTGAAGCTTGGACATTGTTGGAAGGACACAAGTCAAGAGTGAGAGCAGTGGAAATGAGTTATTTAAGAGGAGCCTGTGGAGTCACGTGGAGAGACAGGCTGACGAATGAGGATATAAAGGAGCGTTGTGGTGTGGATGTGGATGTGATAGGAAGCGTTGTGAGGAACACACTGAGGTGGTTTGGCCATGTGGAGAGGATGGAGGGTGAAAGACTGACGAAGAGAGTGTATATGAGTAAGGTGGAGGGTGGAAGAGGGAGGGGGAGACCGAGGATGAGATGGAGGGATGGGGTGGAGAGGTATATGAGAGAGGGGGGTGTGAGTTGGGAGCAGGGGAGTGAAATGGCGGGGGACAGGGCGACTTGGAGGCGATTTGTTTGTGGCCACCCCAAACGGGATTGAGGCGTCTGGCAATAGATAGATAGATAGATAGATAGAACTCTTCTCCTCATACCATCTCCTTTCATTCATAAATTTTCTCTCTGCCACAGTGTTGTAACTCTCCCCATCAAAATGAGCGAATCTTGATATTCGTGCTCTTTGTTTCTTGTTCATGGAAAGAGCAAATAACTTGCAGATATTCAGCCCTTTCCTGTTCTTCTTTTATTAACCCGCCGCGTCCTGACCGATTTTTCACCAATGACCCTCCCCAATCCCGACCAATTTTAGACTTCTTTTTTTGGGGGGGGCTCAAACCTCCGCTTTTTGTGAGAAACAATAAAAAATCACAGAAGAAATGCCCACCTGAGCTTAGAAATGGGCCATACAGGTGACCCTTTAAACACCTCATACCATCTTCTCTGAAGCTGTGCTATAGCTGTCACGTTTTCTATGGTAGCAGTAACTATTGCAAACCACTCAGAATAGGTAGATATTTGTTCATTTGGTGTGAATTTATATGTAGTACAAGAATATATTGGTTTTCACACAATAATATAGGCAATATAGGTGGTTGTGTCGCTCATTGAACACATCAACATACCGTACCTTCATTGGCGACATTACCTCCTCATCACTTCTGCTCGTTTCTTCCTCTGACGTCATGTAATCTTTGTCCTCCACATCGTCATCACCTTGAATTTCGTACCGTTGTGCGACATGTCTTTATTGGCCATGTCACTGTTAACATGTGAGTTGCCGAGACAATGGCGTGCGAGGGAGGGGGGGTTATGTGGGGTAAGGCAGTGTTCCCCCCCTAGCGGCAGGTAGAGGAAGGTGTCCTGCGTATACGTACCAAAACTCACGCGGGAAATTTGAAAAATGTGCAAATGACAACCCTTGCAATTGCAAAATGCATGAGCATGTTGTCGGGACTGAGTGTGACAAAACATTGCAACGTACTCGTACATTAGCGGGATGCAGTGGGTTAATTTATCCAATCATTCTTCATATGCTCTTAATCATTACTTTCCTAAGAATATTTTCAACGGGAATGGTAGGAGCACAGCAATAGTAAACATGACTGGGTTTGGTGGTGTGCAGAGAAAGAAGTCGTTACCAGAAATTGCGACAGTGTCAGAAGAGAAGAATGCTGTGAAACGGTCGAAGACTTTGAAGCCTTAGGGTATGGATCAGGTGTATAGAAGAATGTTTAACTATAGTTTATTGGAAATGTGCAAGAAATCTTCGAAAAGTGGAGCTGTTACAGTACAGTGGAAGAAGGCCATGGTATGACGTTGTACAAAAATAAAGATGATCGAAGTGAGCACAAAAATTACCGGGGTATAAGCTTTTTCAGTGTTATAGCACAGATGTATGGATGAATTATCATACAACAGTGGATCTCAAAAATCTTAGGCCCAGAGTCACCGAATAGTGCTGAAAGAGGCTCACAATCCCCGCCCTCCCCAGGATTTTTCACACACACACACACACACACACACACACACACACACACACACACACACACACATTTACAGGTACCAGCAACTTATTAACTTTTGATATAGATTCATAATTATTACTGTGCTGCAATACAGTGGGTAGGTGTAACTTTCTTTCAGACAGACACCATATATTTTATTCTCCTAAAATCAGACAAACTTCAAAGCATAGATACACTAATATTTAGTCATCAAAAGCTCAAGCATCAAGCAAACTCATCAGTGTCTTCCTGTCTGGTCATACATACATACCAGATGGTGGGGAATGGAGGGCAGTAATAGTAAGGAAAGCTCAGGTGGCAATGATTCCTGCAGTCAACAATTTCTGGTGAGTGCGGCGTGTTCAGCGGTCGTCCCTCGTGAAGCATTATTCCTTCATTACTGTGTCACAGGTGATTTGTTCCATTTGTTAGGGCTTTAACTTCAGAAAACCTCTGTACTTTTTGGTCTCATGTCTGGTGTCCCTCAGGAACTCCACTTGGACATAAGATTTTCAGCTTCTGGGCTCTAGATCTTTCTAAACTTCTAAGATTCTTCTTAAATTTCTAAGATTCTTTAAATACTCTAAATTTCTTTAAACTTTTTCTTTATGATGTAGCAACCTTTTTCCTGATGTAGCAATTACTACATCTCTCCAGATATTTCTTTCCGATGCAGTTCATATTATGAAACACAAATACATGAGCTGGACATTGCTTCATTCATTTTCACAGGATCAGCATCAAATATTTTCACATTTTTTCTAAACATAGAAATTCAAGACTTACTTTCTAAATTTTTGTAATACTTATTCACCTTTCAAGGTCCTCTATTCAACATGCCACCAAAATAGCTCAACCTCTCACCCTGCTCTGGCAGCTTAAGAAGGCAATCTTCCTCTCTTCTAGAAGAGACAGAAGGGCAGTGTCAGCATTGCCTGGAAGACCTCCATGCATGAGCACCTTCAAAGAGGGCATCTGAAACTCCAGAGCAACACCAGAGCCGCCTTGAAAACCTTCGAACACAAGGAGCATCAGAGACCCCAGAGCAACACCACAACTGCATTAAAGGCCTTCGTACATGAGCTGTGACAAGAGGAGAAACTGAAACATGACGGCAACATCAGCACCGTCTCGAAGGCCTTCGTAAAAGAAGAGCAGCTGAGACGTCAAATCAGTGTGAGGCAGGACTAGAAGGTCTTGCACAGAAACAGCAGCAAGAGGAGTAACTGAGAAGCCAGATTAGCATGAGGTATGGCTTGAGGGTGTTCACACACAAGCAGTAGCAAGAAGAACAGCTCGGACAGAGGAAGAAAGACAGGGTGAGCTAAGGCAACGTCAAGTACGTCAGTCAATTAGATCAGTACGTTATTGCACTCCGGCAGCTGACTTACTGTTTGATGAACTCAGTATCCCCGGGGCTCTATTCAATTATAACTCATCAGTTGATTATTCTATTGCGGCACAAAATAGCTCAATGTCTCAGAGGTGTGGAAAGTGTGGAGCAGTGAAATGGAAGAAGGAAACTTAAAGCATGTTCTGTTTAAATGGCAAGGGTTTCTTGCCCACACTCACTTTCCCTCCAGAGGCTCTAAAAGCCCTCCTGAAGGAAAAAGCAGTGGAAAGCCGCCACTCTTTCGATAATACAAGCAAATACAACAGCTGTTTTCAAATGACGAGTTTGGAACTGACAGAGAAGTCACTGGGCATTGCTACATGTCACCTTTCATGGTTCAGGGCAGGTCTATTACACGATCGGTAGTCTTCTTCCTATGCTTGATGAGGAGCCAAAGTTTCTCCAGATCTACTTCACTGGAGATCCCAAGGCCCAGGTAAAATGATGGAGTCAAGTCATCCCTGGAACCAGGCTCCCCATAATCGAGTCCCTTCAAGACATGGTTAACCGAAACAACCTTCTGGTCTGCATCTTCAAGTACGCATCTGAAAATCCTCCAGCAAGAGAGTTTGACGTTGTTGCCAACCCTGACTGAGTACCTGCAGGGGAACATCTCCGTTGTTTCAATGTTCCTGTTGCTTCTGAGGTGGCGGCTATCATTTCTGGATATGAGAAGTGGCAACGTGACATTGTCATCAGACGCAGAAACAATGAACTGGAGAGGATCAGTGCATCTATCAGAGCTTAAAACAGACTTCATTATCAACTCATCTACATCAGAGGTGAAAACGGCTACTACTGGTAAATGTACAAGCATGATTCAGATGGCAGTTCAACAAACTGAAAGGTGACAGCTATGGAGTTTTAGGCCTATCAGGGTCTTCAGATCATCTCTTTCGCGAGCGAGACCTTTTTCATCAGTACCTGGTAGACATGTATGACAAGATCGATAGTGAGAGGCTTGCTTTTATTGTCAGCCATCAGAAAGAGCTTAGGGTAGATGACTATGCTCACTTTCAAGATTCCAACAATAATGGCGCTGCCCATGGCCATGACCCTGGAAAGATAGTCATTCATCCCTCGACTTTCAGAGGTGGACCAGGGTACATGCATGAGAAGACACAAGATGCTCTGATATACAGTACATAAGACATGCTGGCTGCCCTGATCTCTTCATCACTTTCACCTGTAATCCAAAAAGGTCAGAAATCATTGCTGGGCTACTGCCAGGACAAGCTTCCAATAACTGCCATGACTTTTTTGCTAGAGTCTTCAGACTGACGGTAGTCAAGCTAATGGATCTACTCACCAAGCACAACATCTTCGGTCCCACATGATGTGACATGCAATCAACTGAGTGGCAAAAGCGTGGCCTGCCTCATGCCCACATTCTCCTCTGGCTACAGAAGAAAATCTGCCCAGCCCAGCTCGACTCTTTTATCAGTGCTGAACTCCCCAGTCCACAAGAAGTTCTTGAGCTACACGAGATCATCAAGAGCCAGATGGTCCATGGACCTTGCAGTCGCTTGAGTCCTAACTCTCCATGTTGCAGTATGGCGAATGAATGAAGAAGTACCCTAAGCAGGCCTTGAAGGAGACTCAGACCTGCCATGATGGCTATCCACCCTACAAACGCCACAAACCAGAAGATGGAGAGTCAAAATCCAAGATCAACCTCCGACTCCGTGTCCAATATCAAGAAGTCGAGATTGACAGCTGGTGGATTGCTTCTTACTGCCATTTGCACTCTCGTGCTTTTAATGGCCACACCAACTTCGAATTCTGCAACTCTGTCATATCCATCAAACATGTTTGCAAGTAAGTTAACAAGGGGTGAGACATGGCAGTCTTCAGCCTTGAGGAAACAGACAGAGATGAGGTCAGGCAGTACCAGACCAGATGCTACTTAAGCAGCATCGAAGCAGTGTGGAGAATCCTTGGCTTCGCTATACATGAACGCCACCCAGCCACTGAACATTTTACAGTTCACTTGGAGAACAAACATAGAGTTAACTTCACAGCACTGAATGCTGCGCACATGGCATAGGAGCCACCCAAAGAGACAACACTCACAGCCTTTTTCAACCTCCGTTGTGAAGATAACTTTTCTCGGACTCTCTTTTACTGGCAGGTACCACACTGCTATACCAGGAATTCCATTGGCCAAGCATGGGAAAGGTGAAAGGCAGGTAAGGCAGTTAAAGGCCATCCAGGCATCAAGTCTTCTGATGTTCTACGATAAGTATACAGCATCCACTCAAACCAGATCGAGTGCTTTTTCCTGGGTATGCTTCTCTTTGAGGCCAGAGGTCTCACTGCTGCCGGCAATCCTTGTCCAACTTACAGGGAAAGGTCTGCTGGAAGATGACACTCACTGAGACATGGCTTTCCGAGAGGCGTCGGTTTCTTAGGTCCCACACCAGCTCAGAAGGCTCTTTGCGATAAAACTTCACAACTGTGACCTTTTTTCCCCTCAAACACTGTGGATTAATCACCGTGATAGCTTCTCCAATGACATTGTCCATCATCATCGCCAGCAGAACAGAAACATATCCTTGGATTTTGACAACACCACCTTCAACCAGGCTCACATCATGATCGAGGATCTTGTGCTCAGACTGTGTGGCAAGACTTTGAGGTGTCCCTAAACCAGATAGAAGACAAGTGACCACTCCAATTGAGATTCTTAGAAAAAAACAGCAACAACATCAGAGAACTTGCTCAATTCATTGGTGAGAATGGTCCCAAACTTGGATGACCAGAAGGCAACACACAAGAGAAACGTTGACAGTGCAAAGAATAACTGTGAAGGTCTCGTCTTCCTCAGTGCTCCAGGACGAACAGGAATAACTTTCATTATCAACCTACTTTTAGCAACTGTCCGACAAAACAACTGCATCGTGCTTGCAGTGGCCTCCTCTGGAACTGCTGCTACTCTCCTCACTGGTAGAAGAACTGTACACTCTGTTTTCAAATTACCCTTCATTCTGTCCCTTGCTGAAGCTCCAACCTGCAACATATCCAAAGGCACAGTCCTTGCTGAAGTTCTAAGGCAGTGCAGGGTGATTGTCGGGGATGACTGCACCATGTCATCGAAGCATTAGACTAAATTCTCCAAGATATTCGTGGAAACAAGTCCCTCATTGGAGGTGTAACTTTCGTTATAGCTGGGGACTTCAGGCAGACTCAACCTGACGTTCTTCAAGGAACTTGAGCTGATGAGATGCAAGCATGTGTCAAATCATCCTATCTCTGGTGTCGTTTTATCAAGCGCAGTCTCTCTACCAACATGAGGTTCCATTTGCATGGAGGTCTCTGAGTGGGAATATACACTTAGTGCCTTCTGCTGCTTGGGAATGGCAAAGTGGTGCCCGATCCTGATGGTCAGATCACCATGAAAGAGATTAGCACAGTGGTTAAGACAGAGGAAGAGCTGAGAGACAAAACATTTTTCAACCTACAGGAGCACTTCAGGGACCACAAATGGTTCTGTGCAAGAACAATACTTACCCCCCAAAATGATGGTGTGGGACATTTCAACTCGACCCTCCTCCAGCAGGTTCCTGGACCAGTTCAGCTCTACAGGTCAATCACTGCTCTTGTTGATACCTTTGAGGCAGTCCAGTATCCTGTCATATTCAACAAATAACTGGAAGTACCTACTGTTCCTTAACACAGCCTCGAACTAAAGGTTGGTGCACCCATCATTCTCCTATAGAACCTTGACCCTCCAAAGCTTTGCAGTGGAACACGGTTTGTGATTAAGCAGATTCTATCCCATGTCTCGAAGCAATCATCATCACAGGGAATGCCAAAGGAGAGGACTTCGTAATATCAAGTATCACAATCAAGCCTTCAGATCTCCCTTTCAGGTTCAAACAGGTTCAGTTTCCTGTGTGCCTCAACTTTGCCATGATAATCAACAAGGTTCAAGGCCAGTCCTTCAAGATTGCTGGCATCATCCTTACCACACTCTGCTTCTCTCATGGTCAGCTTTACGTGAGGTGCTCAAGGGTTGGCTCCCCAAGCAATCTTTTCGTCCTTGCACCAGAGGGAAAGACCCCAAATATTGTTCATCCTGAATCTTGGATCTTGAGATATGTACCATTTTTCAGGTCATCACGTCTGTTATTGTAAGAATTAATAAATTTAACTGTTTGTGGGATAATAAGATGTTTTACATTATGTGAGCGGTGCGAGCTGCGAGAGAAGCAAGCCCCCGCCAAGCACTAGCCGGGGTAGCCGGCTAGTAATGATGATGATAATAATATTACCACTAATACAGCAACTAGAATATCCTCGAAGTGGTTTAAAGAAAATCTTGAGAGCGGTCGCTCTTTGTAACCCTGGATGCTACCAAACCCTCAGTTTACAATGTTACAGTACACAGTTTCAGAGAACGCAAACCTCCGCCAGCACTAATACGAATTTTGATTTCCTATAAACAAACAGAGAGTGGTGAATACATAACTTCCTTTCAGATCCGTTAGCAGAGGTAATTAGGCTCTTACCACTAACCCATTACCGACATTACCTCATCACCATCATCAGCAACAACATATAATGAACAAAAGCCTATAACGAAATATACATCACAGTAACACCAACACCAATAACTACTACAGTAATTATATCACCGCCACAAAATACATAAGCAAAAAGTGTAGTAATGAAAAAGCCACAGTCAACAAGAGCAACAACTACGGTACTGACAGAACCACAATTATCAGCACCAAAATCATCAAGGAATAACATCTCAAAACAATGAATATACCCCCATCACCACCACAACGACCACCACCACTATAACAACAGATTAACATTATCCCGATCATCGCAGTCAACAAAATACACACATCATCACCGCTACCGCCACCACAAGCACAAAAGCAACAACAACAAGAAGCGCTGGGAGAGTGCAAAGCCAGCGCAGTACAGTATCTGAAGGTCCGTCCACATGACCAGTGGACACCTATCATTTTGATGTATGGTAAACGAAAAAAATTTAGAAAATTTCCATGTTGATGTAAATGATTAAAGCACCTTCCCCACCTCTGATTTGCTGTTTATAGCGTGATTCGTTACGATGCGTCTAAGCTGATTAATGGCGTGCTTGGAAATTTACAATTGGTGCCCACTGATCGTGTTGCCCAACTTTTGACCATTCCTTGTGCTTTTGATCTCTGGTCTATTGCTCTCAAAAGTGAATTACTTCATTCTTATCTGACCCTTAGCCTATTCACCAAGTTAATTCTGATAAGATGAAACGTGTTAAAGTTCACCTTACCCTTTGACTTTGATCTTTGACCAACTGTTCTGCAATTAGATTTTTTTTTTGTCTTCAACTAATCTTAACCCCTAAATGGCCGCAAGCATCTAGTGATGCTTTGCCGTAAACGTGCCGGTGATGTTGAGTTAACACAATCTATAGAAAACTGCAAACAGTTATGGGAGGGGAACGAAGTTCACTGGGATGTTTATCTGACCCTACTCTACCACCGCAAGCATTCTGGTGGTCACTTTCTCTGGGGTGTTTTCGCCTATATGTTTACGTGTAAATGGCACATGAACTATGAATTATAGGAATTTGATATCTTCCATGAATTATAGCAAATCACAGGATGGGGTTAGGAAGCTAAAAAAAATAATAATAATAAAAAAAAAATAAAAACATTGCCAGGTGCGCCAGACGATTCTCTTCACATCTGTAAGAAAAGAAATCGACTTTAGTACTCTGAAAAAATGGCCCCACTGCCGGCCAGGAAAGCCAGCAAGTTTCTGAACCCACGGCCATTGAGGGGTTAAATTAAGTCTTACTGAAAGCGAATAAAAACTATATGAATTAGAATTTTTAACATATGACTTTAGCCTGTGACCTCTACCTCTGACCGATTGGTTTCAAAACTGAAACACTCCACCCTTTCCTGTCCCTTTGTCCTTCACCAAACTTGATCGTTACTGGATCAGAACTGTTTCAAATGACCCTGGCCTTGACCTTAGGCCTTTGACCTCTTTCCTCTCATGATCATCAGTAACTACGCCAAATTTATTGCAGTTCCATCCATCTTTTTCATTTTCTTTTTTTATTTAACAATCTTGCTAACAGGCAGACAGCCAGAAGTTAGACAAACCAAACAAAACACAAAATCCTCCACCTTTTTGGGCTCCGGTGTAAAAAGAACCCCAGCGCTTGCACCGACGACTGCCACACAATCACAGGCATTATCACCACCACCACCGCTACCTTTCCAAGTACTCTAATGATAATGCCAACAACACCCACGTAAATTAATCAAAATACTGATTATTCCAAAATTAACTAAATACCCAGGGTGATAATTACCACCCAGCAAAAACATCCCCCACATCATGACTAAAATAATAATTCAGTAATTCAAAAATGAGGCGAGAAGATGCGCCAGTGAATTCGTTTATTAGCCTAGTAATTAAACATTTAGGGAGATGAGAGGAAGGGGGGGAGGGGATGGAGGGTATCTAGAGAAGGGATGAGGGGAGGGGGAATAATGGAAAGAGGAGGGGAAGTGAGGGGCAGCGCGGTCTTTGGGAGGAGGGAGCAGCGAGACTGGGAAGGGGGAAAGAGGATGGTGGAAAGGTAAGGGAGAGATTTAATTAAGAGGATGCAGAGAAGAGAAGACGACAAGACGTGCTCAAATTGAAACTGGGATGACTACTGGCCATCTAGCATAATTTCTACTCGTAACTATACTATATATTGGTACATTTCTAAATTAAATTTGATAGCTTCCTCCAGTGCTTACTCTCAGATGCGAAGACTATCCAATTTTTGGAGTCCTTTAGTAGAGCTGCATTTGTGCTCTTGGTGCCGTACTTTCTCCATCTTTGGAAGCTCTCTAACACCTCTTAATTATCAACTTATTGTTTGATACTGCATTTTAAATAACCAATTGTTTGTTTTTTTGTGAAATTTGAATGAATATTAAAATAACATAAATGGTAGTTGCATGTTGCTGGGCTTTGGTTCCAAAGTCGAAATCTTGTACGGTCCTTACAGCGTGCTGCTATTTTATTGGGTGTGCGATGATCAGAAGTTATGCAGCCACTCTGTTAGACTGTGTGAACATTTCACCGAATGATATTATGCTGCAAATCATTACAAAAGATTAACTTACATCTCTTCTTGTCGCCTTTCCCTACTTACTGTACCTACCATCCCTACCACTTGGATTCCCAACTACCATATCTCTCTGCCTGCCTCCATATCTATCTCCCTTCCTACCTACCCTGCCTTCATACATATCTACCTACCTGACTCCCAGCCTGCCTACATATCTACATAACTCGCTGCCTACATACCTACCTCCTTGCCTACTTCCCTATCTGCATCCTTGCCTGCCTTCCTTCTTGCCTACCTAACCACCAATCTACCCACCCGACTCCCGACCTGCTTCCGTGGGTATATACCTTCCTGCCAACCTACATTTCCATCTACCTCCCTGCCGACCTTCCTACCTACGTCACTGACTACTCCAGCCCTGTCTACCTGCCCATCCACCTCCCTATCTACCTACATGCCTGCCTACTTACCTTCCTACCTTTTTGACTACCTGCCTACCTACCTACCCCCCTCTGTCTACTGTAGCGAGCTAATTATCTCCCTACCTGCCTCTCTGCCTACCTCCATCACCATAAGTAAAAGACAGGTACACACTTAAAGGTGTTGTAGCTTTCCAGTTTCTGGGGAGATATATCGAAGCGGTGATGAGGGCATAAATTACTTTACATAAAAAGGCCTTCCGAAAGACACAAATATTGTTTCCACACTTTTGTAGATAACGAAGTTCTTGGTTATGCTAACCTTGAGGTTGGGCTGAGTGTGTCGACCGCTCCGATGAATGCGCACCAGAAGGCAAAAAGGATTTACTTGACAAATCAGTCGTCAAAATCAGCACATAGCTGCGGTCGCAAGGGCTCTGAGGAACGAACCGACATAAAACCCTCATTCCGGCTCAAGTACGCGAGAATGTCATCAAACAACTACTGAGGTTCAGTATGTACAACAAATTTTTAAGGAGGAGCCTCGAAAAGTTTCATACGACCGTGAGAATATGGCCCTCGGTGGCAACGACATACAGTTTTAACCATTTATATTGCAGCCTAATTCTTATATGCTACGAGGACAACTAAGTCAGCATTACTAGTGCATACCATGCGCCGCGACCCTTTTCATGCTTTGTAGTGTCTTATACATATATATATATATATATATATATATATATATATATATATATATATATATATATATATATATATATATATATATATACATATATATATATATATATATAAATATATATATATATATATATATATATATATATATATATATATATATATATATATATATATATATATATATATATATATATATATATATATATATTCATTGAATGTGTACGGCAGTGCGTTAGTATTTTTATGAATGAGCTTAAAATTCGCTCTTGATAAGGGCAAACTGAATCGTCTCTGCATCACACAAAATTGTAGAGCGCAAGTATCACCCTGTACTTGAAGACGATACTCCAACTTTTAACAGACAGTCATGCAGCATCAATAAAATGATATATACACATGTCGCAATGATGTGGCCACGCAGATTACTCATACCCCACGTCCACACTTATGTAAAGTTCTTGATGCATCCTCATGAAAAGGACTCATGGATGAGTCGAATCCGGTATTGTGGGAGACTTGAATGAAAAATTCCGAGAAAAGTGCATCGGCAAAGAGTATTCCATCCTGTCGCAGGGCACAGGATTTGACTCTTCTTTTATACATTATATTTTCATGGAGGTGCATTCACAACTTCGTGTTCTGATCGCGCATGTGGGAAATGGCTGACCTGTGTCGCCACATTGTTTTGAGAACGGAAAACTATAAATAAGGAAATACTGTATGTACTATTGGTGACGAAAGGCACAAAGAAGGAAGCACAGTCGGGAAGAAAAGTTCACTCAATATTAAAATTTTTCTGCATCTCACTCTTCTCTGGTAACTAGTATTTTTCAGTTAATTTTTTATTCCTACTCATATATGATTCCCTTTAATACGATGCATCAGGAAAGAAAGTGACGAACGAATCCAAAGTAGGAAGTAGACGCAATGGATTATCAGCCGAACATTCGTCTCCGACGGTACGAGATAAGTTGAGGAGGGAGAATAAAAACAAGAAGAGAAATGGATGTAGAAAAGGGAGTTAAAAAACTGTATATTTTCATCTGCAAGGAAGAAGGAAACAAAGGCCAGAAAATCTCATAATTATTTCCTCCAAGAAAAAAAAAAACGAAATTCAAGATCCATTCATTTCCAGATACCTGGAAACATTGCTTTTAAAGGACTAAGGATCATAAGCAGAAGGATACAGACAGAGGGAAATTGTTTAAGAGGTGACCTGTAGCATACATGCAGGACTGGTACTCCTATATTAGAGAGATGGACAGAAATGGGGTGACATTTATCTGCCAGACCGGTGCTACGTTCCTGCCGTAATTGGAGGAGAGATACAAACAGACCGTTCAGAAGAGCAGTGACCATTGAAATAACGACCGGAAAGAGATAATGATGCAACTGTGTGGCGAAGAGACAGAAGATTAAAAGCGCCACTAAGAGAAGACGCAAAGCCTTTGACTCCACCCTGTTGAGGAGAAATGTTCTTGGGGAGCCTCTTCATACATGAGATTTGTACTTGACAAAAAGGCGAATAAAAAGACCGGGAAAAACAAAGCAAACTAACACAGATACTGCAGAATGGAAGCGTGAGACAAGGAAGACTTGAAAAATTATTGAAAAGAGGCGTGATACTGTTGTTCCTTGACCCTGATGACAGTTTCTTAATTTTGCACTTCTTCCTTTCTGTCATTTCTAACCACCGCATCTAAAATTGCGGAAATATGATGATGATGATGATACTGATGATGATGGTGATGATATACTAGTATATGAAAAATGTGGGCCAAACAGAAGCCATACAATGAAGGAGGTAAAGCTTGAAGAGACCATTAACTCCCCTACCATGCCGTCTTCTTTATCGAATTCTAGCTTCTGCCAGATGGATTATTTTGGGCTTTGAAAAGGTTTTTTGAACTTTGGCTGGTAGGACGGTGGAGGTTAATATATCTTTTATTAACTCCATCACTACCAAATATCTATAAATAAGCTGAATAACACAGTCTGGGCGTAGCTAGAGTTAAGAAATTAAAAACATCGACCGCCCTGAAGGAGTTAATGATGTGGTAACGATATTTCTGGAGATGACAAGCAGAAAGTTAAAGAACGCATAAAGTGCACAGTGGACTACTGAGAAAACGAAGACAACCCATTCAGTCCGAGAACGTTTTTTCATATGCAGAAGCAACCGCGTGAGCAGCCAGCCCTATCAGCCAGGCAAACCCTTCTGATTTTCACATGCAGTGTGACTCACTCGAGCAATGTCCATTATGTACTTCAGAAATATCCTCGTAAAAATTTTCATAAGCAGATTTTTTAACAATCATATCCCAGTACGTTACTTCACTGTAACTCTCCTAAGATCTTCGCACGTAAAGTTTTTCAGTGTAGTGAAGTTTCATATAACGCTAGGCCCCATATGATCCCACAACTACCTAGAACTTCTGCACGTGCTAATTCTGACCTTATTACTCTCCCACGATTTTATTCAGCTGAGGAGAGAGACTGTTTAAACATCAGGAGCTAAATGGAGTCTCCAGAACCCTGTTAATGATACTGCGTTTTCTGAGCATGAATATTATCACCTGTTAGTAGAAAATTTAATAAACATGAATGGGATAAATGATGAGAATGAACAAAGGTGCGGTTCCTTGTCTCTGACGATAGTTTTACCTTTTTTTCCCCTTTCATGATCCTGTCTACTCTGCCTACCGTAATGTGAGTATTGCTGTTGTTGCTGATTGTGATGAGAGGCTGAACTGAGACATGAAGAGGGAAGGAGGTAGAGGAATGGAAAGAGAAAACGGAATTGAAAGAGTAGATGAGTGAGGTGGAGAAAGAGAGGAAACAAGAAGGAACAGAGAGAGGGAGACGGAGGGAGAGCGTAGAAGAGAGGACTGGGTGAGATAGGGAGTGAGAAATCGCGGAGAAATGAGAATGGAATAGAGAAGAGGAAATGAGTAAAGGTGACGGAAGGATGAGCATGAGCAGGGAGAGCAAGCTGTACTGTAGAATGGGGTGTAAAAGAAATGGCAAACAGAACTGAGAATGAACAGAGGGAGTGAGACAGAAAGAGAATTTAAGGAAGTCAATGCAGGAGAACAGAGGGATGAAGAGAACAGAGAGAGAAGTGAGGGGAGGAAGGGAGGGAAGGGAAAGAAAGGGAAAGAGAACAATGAATGAGTATTGAAGGGAACATGGACAGAAAAGGAAACAGGCTGAGAAAAAGAATGATCAGTGAGACGGGGGGAGGGCGAGAGAAGAAAATCTTGAATAATGAAAGGATGAGAAGGGAGTCAGAGAAGAGAGGGCAGGGAAGGGCGAGAGTGGCAGGGATGTAACGGAGTGGGAGAGGGTAGGGGATTGGGCATAAAGGAATCAGTAGGCAGAAAGGAAATACATATAGGATGTTGAAATAATCGCTGCCTGTTGACCGTCACGGAGGGGAGAGGGAAGCTGTGAGGGAAGAGGAAGAACAGACGGCAGGGATATGAGAATGGGCAGGGAAGGTGAGCAGAGGCATGGTGAGAGGGAGGCAGAGGTAACAGATGCATTAACAGGGAGCGGAGGAGGAAGTAGGAGTGGTAGGATGAGGCTGACGTGGCTCGATGAGGAAACAGTTGTAGGAGGTAGGAGAAATAGGGTGAGGTAGGAATAGTAGGAGTGGCAGGATGAGACAGATGTGGTAGCAGTGGCAGGGGAGGCAGCAATGGTTGGGCTGGCAGTGTGAGGCTAAGGTGGTGAGGGTGGTAGGGTGGGGTGAGGCGGGGATGGTTGGGATGGTGGGGTAAGGCAGGGGTAGTGAGGGGCAGGGTGAGGCATGCGTGGCTGAGGCTGCAAGGTGAGGCAGGATGCTAGCGTTGACAGTGTGAGGCAGGAAGGGTAGGTTCGGGATGGTCAGGCATAGGTGGTGAGGGTAGTAGGATGATGCAGGGGTGGTGAGGTGGGAGGGAGAGGTAAGGATGGTAGGGGTGCAGGATGAGGCAGAAGTAGCAAGGGAGAAAGGGTGAGGCTAGATGGTAGGAGTGGCAGGGTGAGACAGAGGTGATTGGGGTGGCAGGGTGAGGCAGGATGGTAGGAGTGACAGGGCGAGGCAGGGGTGGTAGGGGTGGAAGAGTAAGGCAGAAGTGGTAGAGGTGGCAGGATGAGGAAAAGGATAGAACGATGGATAAGAGAGACATGCTGAGGAAAAGGAAATTAAGAGTAGAAAGACGAACTACTTTGATGGGTGAAAGAAATGGGGAAAAAGGACGGATGAACCAAATGGAGGAAATAGAGGAAAGAAAGGAGGAAAGTGTCGTGGGATGAAATGGGGAGGAAGGGAGGAAGGAAAGGAAAGGATGGCGAGGGAGGAAGGGAGGGGAAAAAAAGAGGGTGAAAAGGACTCCGACAGAGGAAATGGGAAAGAAGGAAGGAAGGGAGGAAGAGAAAACGGACATCAGGAAACAAACGGAGACGAGAGAAAGAAGGAAGGGCAATAAGGGTGCAAATATGAGGCTGGGAGAGGGGAATCACCGGGTAGGAAATAGGAAGGAAGGAAATAGGGAAAGAAGAATGAATGGAGGGAATGATGACAATGAAAGAAATGGGAGGGAAGGGGAGAGGAGATGGTGGTGTAGGATATGAGAGAGAGAGAGAGTGGTGTGGGGGTGATGGATCGTAAGTGAGGGTAGGGAGGCAAAAAAGCCTGCGTTGATGAAGGGAAGGGGAGAGAGTGAGAGGGTGGTGACAGGAGGGAAAAATTAGGTGCTGGTGGTAGGGTGGGGTGACTGAGGCAGGGGAACTGACGGGGAAAAGTGAAAAGACAGAGAGAGGTTCAAGGGGGGAGGAGAAGGAGAAAGGGACCGGGAAGGGGGAGCGGGAGGGAAGTAGGAATTAAAGGAGGGATGGAAGAAGGGTTAGGAGAGGGATGGGAGAGAGAGGTGGGCGGAGGGAGTGGACGTGGGTAGGGACAATAGAGGCAGGGAGAGAGGCAAGGAAGGTAGGAGGGAAGAGATTTATAGAATGTAGAAAAGGCGGGGGAAGGGGTGGAAGAAGGTTAGGGATGGGGATGGGGATAGGGAGGAGAGAGATGGAGCTGGGTAGAGTATGGTCGGACAGAGAAAAATAGGGTGAATGGGGAGGGAGAGTGATGGTGTAGGCCTGGCAATAATCGAGTTTCCCTACACTCAAATTTTCCTAAACTCTTTCAGACCGATCATGATATAAGCGCTACCACCGGGAGTTATATTTGAAAAAACTCATAACCATTTCCTTAAAGATAATGAGGTATACATAGACTGTAATTTTTTAAATCACGAATTATCTTTGTTTGGTACGTATTTTCACATTTGTTTCCATTTCAGTTTAGTTGTTAATCACACTGGTGGCTGCAAGAGCGAGTTCAAAGTATAAACGATGAATTTTACATCAAAACCTTTATGTGAAGTCTGTTGAATAATATACAGTTAACATGGCCACAGGATTATACATAGTTATGGTCTGTGTTAAGCCAGTTTATACTCTCATTACTGTTCAATATTTTCCAACTTTTTCCATAACCCGGTAAGAACGAGAGATATTCCTAAGCTGATATGGAACGGTTTTAAAGTAGCATGAATGAAATAATAAACGCGTTCATCGTGCAGGCATAACCTATTTAGGTCTTCCAAGTCCATACAAGTTCCCTACAACCATTAGCTTCAGTCAGGTTACTTCAGGTCCGTTCAGCGCCATTCAGGTCCCCCACAATCATTAGGCTCATTCAGGTCACTTCGGGTCTGATGAGGCCCATTCAGATCCCCCGTAAAGGTTAGGCTCAGTCAGGTCACTTCAGGTCTGTCCAGTGTCATTCAGGTCCACTTAGGTCTATTCAGCTCCTTTACATTGAACTGGGTCTGATCAGTCCAGTTTTAGTCTAGTCAATATAATTCAGAGGAACCTGGATTCATTCTAGTTATAACACTTCATGTCAGCCATGTACAGACCTACGGAGGGCAGATCTGGACCATGTTCCCTTCAACCAGGCGTTAAACTGCCATCTTTCCATATAAATGCTGAGCTACAGTAATAGCTTTGCACTATAGCACGAAGCTACCAAGGAAGAAATCATATGTAAAGAATGCAAGGCTGTAGTGTTATCTTATTCTGCCCCTGAGCTACAGAAAACAGACAACAAAAGGATGCACAGCTTCAAGTGAACGTGAATGAACTATTGTTTACTGTACTTACTTTTCAGTTTACTCCAGATCCATTAGATTACAGTGGGTTGACACAGTAACTGTAAATGGCCCACTTTTAAGTTTACAGCCTCACACACACACAGTTTTTTGGAAAAGTGAGTATCGCTGAATATGAAGGGGGAAAATGGTACTCTGTATAATAAACTCGCCACAGGAAGATAATATAACCAATAAGCACTCAGAGTACGTACTGGGTTTAGATAATTTTGAGGGTTTTCGTAAATAACGTGAACGAGGATACTGACTTGTCATCTTCAAAGTACAGTAAGCTGGTAAGAAAGAGGTGCCACGCCGTCCTTTGCTGATGTTTAAGAAAATGACTAAATTACCCAGCTTTGCTGATACAAAGTCCACTTACTTATGCATGAAACACTCTGCATAATGAAATGTGCTGTACTTCCTCCGTCCACGCTTCATATTTACTCGTATCTGTCTCCCATCCCTCCCTCTCCCTCCATTTTCTTCTTTTCCCCTCCCTTTTTCCCCTTCTTTCTCCCCTCCTTCCTTCGCTTCCCTCTGCTCTCTCCTTTCTCTTTCCTCTTTCTCTCTCCTTTCTCTTCTCTCTTCTTTGTCTCCTATTTCTCCCTCCGTCATCACTTTTTCTCTCCTCCTCCTTCCTCTTCTCTCTCTCTCTCTCTCTCTCTCTCTCTCTCTCTCTCTCTCTCTCTCTCTCTCTCTCTCTTCTCCTCCACAACATTTCTTACCGTACCTCCCTGTTTTTCGATCTGTCTACCTTCCTTTTCTTTGCTTCTCTCTCATTCCCCCATCTCTCATCTTACCCTTTCCTCCTTCTACCCTGTTTTCTCCCTTCCTTTGCTATCCTTCTCATCCTCGTCCCTCATCCATCTACTGTCATAAATTAAGGGGTAAACATTCATACATAGTTGATAAGGATGCACAAAGACATTTTATCAGCATGCACTATAATAAAATAGTGTGTGTGTGTGTGTGTGTGTGTGTGTGTGTGTGTGTGTGTGTGTGTGTGTGTGTGTGTGTGTGTGTGTGTGTGTGTGTGTGTGTGTGTGTGTGTGTGTGTGTGTGTGTATGTAAGTAGATATAGCCGAGGGGTGTAATTATACAGAGAAGGTTATCTGGCCACCAATCTCGATAGCGTTATTTTAGGTACTTGGTTCGTTATTACCGCTTGCCACCAATCTCGATAGCGTGGTCTTAAGTACTTGTAGGGAGATAGGGCAATCGATCATGGATCGTTAAGCTCACCCAGAATAAAGTAGTGAGACGCAGTGTCAATTAGGTGCGTTACAGCACTCTTGGGTTACAAAGTTTATTGTACACAGTTATTAAAAATGAGTTACAGTTCAGTAGAGCGTGACCCTAACGTCGGACCTTCTCTTTCTAGCCCTACTCTCCCCTTTCTCTCTCAAACCCCTTCTCACTGTATTTGACCCTCATGTTAACGGGAATACTCTTCAACCCCTTCTTCTAATCTGAAGAGAATCTCTCCGACATTATATACAGCGTGGGGACGATGTGTATGGTAAATTTCCTATCACGCGGACTAACTGGCTAGGGCTGGTTACTCCACGTGTTTGGATTCGTCATGAAATTCTTGGTCGTCTGGCCTATGAGGAAGTTTGAGATACATCTTGTGGTTAAGGATTCTTGATGGTCTGGGACAACAAAGGTGGTGGATATACATTATCTGAATGGACATTCCTGGTTCGTCTAGGCAAGGGGATGTGTTCTCTAACTCTTCCTGGAGGACTCAGACATAACTACCTGTTTTACATATTATTACCTATAGCTATATAGTTACATATAGTACTGTGTTATATTATGCCTACATATCGCTTGGTCAGGCGAAACTGGCGTACCATCTACAGTAGTCATAACATATTAACACATATTATACACATTGTAATGAACTTATAAGCTAATTAGGTGAAATACATAATAGTGTGAAAGTAACATAATTGTACTAATATTGTATAATTGCAGTTACATCATCTTAATGCTGTTGTAGTTACATCACTTTAATGCAACTGTTACGCAAGTGTGACTGTAACATAACACTGTGTTACTGCAACTGTTGCCATAAAATTATAGTTACATTGTGTTAATGCAACTGTTACATAATTGTGTTGGTCATAAAATTGTGGTTACATGATGTTAATGCAACACTTACATAATTGTGTTGGCCATAATTGTAGTATTACATAAACTTTACATAAAAACGAACCCACTACCCTCACTTACATTGGTGAACAGCGGTAATAACGGACCAACTACGATAAACTAAGCCACTGGAGACTGGTGGCGAGCGACGAAAACGAACCACAATCAAGCTACGCCTTACGAGTTTATACTAAGATATCTACCTCACTACATTCACCGAGAGTGGTGGCGAGCTGTTAACGAAGCCGATTAACGTCTCAATTACAGCAGTCTACGACTAAGCTCAATCTGGCGACTTCACGCAATCAAAGAAAAAACAAACTAGCAAAGCAGAGAGCGAGAGCTGGAGTTGCATGAACACAGCTTAATTTCGTTCCTAATCGCTCCTAAACCACAACTCCATGATTACGTGAAACAATATCAACGATAAACTACGTCTATTAACAACTCTACAAGCCTGCAAGTTAATCTCAACGAGTAAGGAAAATCAAACACTACAAGACGAAGAAGTGAACATGGAAAGGAGGAAGTGCATCTGTGTGTTGACCTGACATGGTGATGTAGCATCGACACATTTTCTCCCTCCTTGAACCTCCACCACCCTCCATCACAACCCCCACCTTCTCCAACACTACCACCACCACCATCTCCACCACGACTACCAGAGCGAGACAGCTACTCAGCAGTATGTCCTCATCAGCTGAGTGGGGACAACGACACCGAGTGCTGACGCAGTCATACCAGGACCCTGACCTACTTCGGTCAACCCTACCAACACCCTTCAGCCATCATCACTATCGTCAGCAGCAGCATCCTAGCCAGTATTCCCACCACAGTTAATATCAGTGAGTCGAACATTTACTCTATTAGTTTAATAGTACTACTTCATTTATATACAACTTTATATATATACACAGTGATAGACAAGATCCTTACACCAACATATAATAAATACATATGAAAATCAGGTAAGATCAGAAATTAAAATATAAGTACACATGTATCATATTACAGTGATAAGGAAAATCAAGCGAAAATGGCTAACAATAATGGAGCTAGCAACAGTGTGTTATACTCAACCACACACTTTAGTACTTGCAACCAATACCTAAATATGAATTAAAAAATGAGCAAACATATCAAGTTGACTTCAACCTTTGGAGGACTATAGTGTCATGTGATGTGTGAAACTAAGTGAACACTGAACATATTGTAAAATAATATTGTATACATAATTTTATATAAAATAACAAAATATTGGTTACATACAGGTATAATGTCATCTTAATTCAAACTGTGCAACATAATTAAGCTAATGCATCTACGGTGTCTCAAACAAACTGTGCAACGTAACTAAGCCAATACACCTATGGTCTCTCAAATAAACAAGTACATCAAATATGACTGATTCATAAGATGATTGTATTGCAATTATTGTATTAATTTTATACATATGTATCAGTTATATAGCTACAATGACCACACTTGTGATTCTTACAATTATGTTGCACTTGTTACAATTATGTAACTACAAACTCTTGCATTACCTTGCATTACTGCAATTACAGTTGCTTCAATTATGTAACTACAAATGATAGTATTACTACAATTGTTACAGTTGTTACAAGATGTAACCACAATTTTATGTCCAACACAATTATGTAACAGGTGCATTAACAAAATGTAACCACAATTTTATGGCCAGCACAATTATGTAACAGTTGCATTAACAAAATGTAACCACAGTTTTCTGGCCAACACAATTATGTAACAGTTGCATTAACAAGATGTAACTACAGTATAATTTTATGGCAACAGTTACAGTAACACGATGTTATGTTACAGTCACACTTGCGTAACAGTTGCATTACAGTGATGCAACTACAATAGCATTAAGATGATATAACTGCAATTATACGATATTCATACAGTTATGTTACTTTTACAATATTATGTATTTCACTTAATAAGTTTATAAGTTCATTGTAATGTGTATATAATATGTATTTATATGATATAACTATTTACTGTCGATGGTATGCCAGTTTCGCGTGACCGAGCGATATGTAGGCGTAACACAATACTATATGTAACTATATAGCTATAGGTAACAATAAGTAGAGCAAGTAGTTATGTCTGAGTCCTCCAGGAAGAGTTAGAGAACACATCCCCTTGCCTAGACGTACCAGGAATGTCCATTCACATAATGTATATCCACCACCTTTGTTGTCCCAGACCATCAAGAATCCTTAACCACAAGATGTATCTCAAACTTCCTCATAGGCCAGACGACCAAGAATTTCATGACGTATCGAAACACGTGGAGTAACCAGCCCTAGCCAGTTAGTCCATGTGACAGGAAATTTACCATACACATCCTCCCAGCGCTGTATATAACGTCGGAGAGATTCCCTTCAGATTAGAAGAAGGGGTTGGAGAGTAGGCCCGTTAACACGAGGGTCAGATACAGTGAGAAGGGGTTAGAGAGAGAAACGGAAGAGAAAGGCTAGTGAGAAGGTCCAACTTTAGGATCACCCTCTACTAAACTATAGCTCACTTTTAATAACTTCGTGCAATGAACTTTGTAACCCACGGGTGCTGTAGCTCACCTCGTTGACACTGCGTCTCACTACTTTATTCTGGCTGAGCTTAATGATGCATAATCAAGTGCCCTATCTCTCTAGAAGTACCTAAAACTACATACCTCGGCTATGTCTACTTACATGTGTGTGTGATTCTGCATGGGTGCGAGCATAGGTGTCTTTCACAGACGTCGTCTCGTTTCCAACATTCAGCAGCATTTGGTCTGAATAATATTTTTGGTGGAGGATCATGAGTATACATCGCTTTCAGCTGTCTTGATCTGCTTTCATTCGTCTTAGTGTGTTTTGATTTGTCATCGTTTGTTTGCATTACTTTTGATTAATTATTCTTCAAACATAGTGCAAGGCGCAAAGGTGGTCTGTATTAGACCGGTTTCTTTGTCTGTCTGTCACCTGGTCTGTCTGTCTGTCTGTCTGTCTGTATGTATGTATGTATGCATGTCTCTCTGTTAACAAGATTATGGACGATAGCTGTTCTCTGGAATTGCACCAGAAAAGTCATAGGTCATTGGTCAGTGGCAGTGCCAACTCGGCCAGTTTTGACTGCATTTGGAACAAACTTGGTGCAATAGCTGAAGGTCAGAAAAAAATAAAATTAGTTTTGAGAACAATGGGTCAAAGCAATGAGTCAAATGGCAAGATCTAAGGCACATACCTATAATTACAGAAAATGAATAATTCAGTTTGGACTTAGCTTGGCGGTAGTATTTTAGGTTAGCCAAGGATGAAATTAATTTATTTTTCAGAACTGTGTCAGATTTAGTCAGTTTTTTTTTACTTCATCCAATTAAAGCTAAAGTTGATGGAAGAGACGAAAGCTAGACAAGAATGATGTAATTCCAATTAGAACAATCAGTCAAAGGCCAAAGTCACAAGGCAGGTCATATGTTCGGCCTTAGATCAGTTGTATGATGCAGATGTTTCATTGCCGAGTGTTCATCTTGGTATGCAGTGTCGCAGTTAATTGGTGTGAACATGAAAAGAATAAAATATTCAAAATGCCACTGTACTGAAGGGCTCAAGAAGGATGAGAACATTTTTAGATTTCAACACATAAACACAAGTAGTGTGTGTAAACTTTAAACTCATTATAAACAGGTATATTTCATTTTCCCTAACAGAGACAGCATAATTTGAGGCGCCCCCCTGCTGAAGTGATGCAAGTGACACATTGGTCGAAATTTAGTTTTCACTTGCATCGAGTAGTACGATAATAGCTCTATGTGAGGTAAGTTTCACAAAGTGATTCAGGGAAGTGGTGTGGTCATAAGGTCCATAATCTTACACAAAACCACGAAATTTTGGAGGAAATGCTGCACGACTTTACTTTCCGATCTGTAGTAAGGCAAGAGCCCGGGAGAGGTGCCCAACCAATCAGCACACTAACATCATGGTGCCCGCCAGCCAATGGGAGCGCAGCAGGGCCGTCAGTCATAGCTCCCACCTTGTATCAACTAGTTTACTTTTTTTCTTTCTTTTTTGTGTGCGGTTTTCTGACCTGTACGGTTAGTTGTGTCAAGCTAGTGTTAAGAAAAAAAGTAATATTATTATGAAAGGAAAGTCATAATTTTTTTAGGTAACAGTCAAGTTGGGTGTACGTGTCTACATGAAAGAAAAATATTATTTTGAGAAGTCCTTACGAGTGTTACATTACCTACTGTTTTTTTTTTTTTTTTTACAAGAAAATATTATTCAGTGTTGACCCCTTCTGCCAAAGGGGGTTCTACGGCTATGATTAATTGAAGTACCCAAGAGAAAGCCTTAGTGTTTAGTTAGTGTTAAGAAAAAATAATAAAGAATAATATTATGAAAGAAAAGTATTTTTTTTTTTTATAGTAAAAAGCAAGTTGTGTGTACGTGGCTACATTAAAGAAAAATAATATTTTGAAGTCCTTATAAGTTTTACATTACCTATTTCTTTTTAATTTACAAGAAAATAATATTCATTGTATTATGAAGAGTAAATTATTAAGTATTGACATCAAGAAAATATGAAGTGACGAAGTAGTACGGTAATAAGGAAAAGCACAATTACATTCAATAATTGGGTCTGGTTAGTACTTGGATGGGTGACCGCCTGGGAACACCAGATGCTGTTGGCATCCCTACGTGTCAAGTGGGGTTGGTGGAGGATTAGTGCTCCTCCCTGTAAAACAATGAACTCTAAGCCGTTGGCCACCCCGTTTGGGATACATGGCGTCTGGCAATGAATGAATGAATGAATGAATATTATTATCAGGGTCATTGTCTCGCAGTGGCTTGGATAGGTCTTCAGTCTTCATCAGCCACTTATTCACACAGTTTAAAACAACATGATTATTAATAGGTAAAGTATGCCATTCTTTTATCCATTCAACTCCGACAAATCTTTGTGTGTTGAGTGAGATCGTATGGAGGTATCTAAAATATAAGGTACAAAAGCACCATGTGCTTCAGGGAGTCATGTATTATCAGTAGATTAATAATAACCCGAGAAAATAACGTATGAGAGTTGGAAATGAGGTTAGCGCCATCGATTTGCTCCTTGCTTTACTTCCGCACTAGAGGTGAAGTGAGGCAAGGGCAAGCGGGAGTGAGCCAGCCTGCAAGTTTCAAATGCTGTTTTCTCGACTTTTTGTTTGTGTCATTTGGATCACTTCAGAAGGGGGCGCCTCAATTACATTATGCTTAATAGTTGTCAGAAGATTTGGAAATATGTAGTTTACAGAATACTGTTACAATATATAGATCGAAAAACATTTGAGTCCTATACATCCCAGTTTAGTGACTTCCATATAATCTTTCTCACTGAGTAGTGTTGGAGAGTAAATGAGGTGAACTGCAAAACATTAGACGTGTAAGTACTGATGGACAGATAACTGGGTACCATAACCTGTGATTTTAATAAAATACTAGTACTATTCACGAAATAAACTGTGATATGTGCCCAACATCATAAGGATTCAATTGGCTTCAGACCAACGTTAGGTTAATGACACAGCCATCACCATAATGACTACAATTTATGGACTAATATAAACCTACTATGCATCTCATATGCTGTATATAACGATAATCCACAGTATGAGTTACGAGTGTGGAATTACTCTAGTGAATTTCAAAATACGGTGATGACATGATACATGTACATTCTCAACATAATCATTACTTTAATTATAAGCATTTGTTGGGAATAGTGTTACAACAGTTACTGATTGTGACTATAAAATATTATTACATTCGAGGGCATAGTGCGAGGGGTTATGTGTATGCGTCGGTTGGTTTATTTTTTCATGTTTTCTCTAACAAGATGATACAAAACCAATGGATGGTTGAGAATCATCACCAGAGCTAGTGATCAAAATTCAACCCCCCTCCCCCCAAACAGGGAGTGAGGGCATAGGTCATAATTTTAGGACAGGGATAATTCAAACATTTATAATCTGATACACGAAACTTCGTGGAAGGACTAAGTTACAATAGAGATGAAACGATTTAATTATGGGAACTATTAGTCAACGGTAAAAGTCACAGGATAAGGTCAAAGGTTCAGACCTTTAGCTATAGTAGGTTTGATTTTAGTTAAACCAGAAGGAAGATTTTGAGGTATATAAGTCAAAATTAGAGTCATTTCATCTGGAAAACAATACGTCAAACGTCACATGATTGTCAGCTTGAATACATTTGATTCAAATTAGAACAAACTTGATGGAAACGTTGGGGGTAATGCAAAGATGCTGTAATTCAAAAGTGAAAACAGTTGGTTGAAGGTCCACATCACAGGGCAGACCATATTTTCGATGATAGACCTATTTCAAGGTGCGGGTGTTGCACTTTCTGAGTGCTTATTCTTGTTGGGTCATGTCTGATATCTGTCAGTGGTCTTGCTACGAAGAGGTTCACTTTAAGAAATCATGGCTCAGCGCGGTCCCTGCCACGGATCACGACGTTAACAATATTGTTTCATCAACTACTGTATAAGCTGGAGCAAAGAGCCTCGAAGGAGCCTTTGGACACAGAGGGCTACTTGAAATTATGCATATTGGTTTACATTTACACCCAGACCGAGGTCCCGCGCTTCGTTTTTAGTAACGATTCTGATCCATGATCAAGAATACTTGGCATTTAGGATTGTGGATCGCGGAAAAAATCTTACAAACTTCTTAATGTTATGGACTCGGGGGAAAATGATCTTCATTGTCGACCTATCCCTGATCATCATGGGCCATACGTCAACTAAAAGCAACCTATGAGAGAGAGAGAGAGAGAGAGAGAGAGAGAGAGAGAGAGAGAGAGAGACGGGGGGGGGGGGTAGTCGGCGAGTGGTAAAGAGACAGAGGTGGGCAGGGTGAGAACAACACCCACCAGCCTCCACTTAGTTGCTTCCCACTGAATTATGAGGGAATATATTACCCGGCCGCACCAGTACATTAATAAATATAGGTTCGTGCAACGACAGGTTCTCTTGAGCGTAAAAAAACCTTCTCCCTGGTGCAGCTCTCAGCGCAGCCACCCTCTCCTGGAATGTGCATGACCACACCCGGTTTCACAGTCTCGTGTTATTGAGAAAAACATCCCCTAACAATTCCTTTTCACAGTTTCGCGTAACTGACCAGCACAATCCCCATAACATTTCCTTACAACTGCCTCATTCAGGGACCTTTTGTTGGCTATCGAAAGAGAGCTTTTTTCGGAGAGAGATAATTCACCTCACAAAATTAGGAGTAGTGGGGTGTGTTTGGCCCTGGCTGTGCTTGGAAAATGTGTGCAAAATGTAATTAACGAATGGGATGTATCTATATGTAGCTTTTTTTGGACCTGAATTACAAGGAGGATTTGTGAAATATTTTATAAATATTGAGAATCGAAGGGAAGCTGTAACTTGTAGGGAAGAGGTTCTGTCAAAGGAACAGGGACTGTGTGAGGGTAGGTTGAGACATGAGTTGCTATATATTAGTGATGCGTGATGTTTCCATGACCGAGTCTTCCGGTGGGTGGGAGATAGATAATTTACTGTAAATCAAAGTAGGTGGAAGGGTTAAGGGTCGGGCAACAACGGAGGGATTCATTCATGAGAACAATTATTCAAAGGTCAAACCTACAAGGGTAAGACCGAAGTTGGATTCGTGCGAGTGTGTGTGAAAAAAAAAAAAAAAAAAAGTTTTGATCTATTTTTGTTAAAAAAACAAAAAAACAAATCGTGCATAAGATGAAGACCACCCAACAGGTTGACCTATTGTTTTTGGAACAAGAAATCAAAGATCAAGGTCACATGGCAAGATTAACCTTTTTTTTTTTTTCAGTTAAAGACTAAACTCTGTGGAAGGATTAAGGTCAAAACAAGGATAAAAAGATTCGATTATGAGAACTTTCAGCCAAGGTCCTAGGACACAGCGGAAGCTGAAAAGTCAATTTACCGAGCTAAGTCAAGTTAAACAGTCTTACTGTGATTTGAACCAAAGTTATTTAAGCGGTTAAGGCTCAGGTAGGAATGAATTACTTCAATTTTAGGGGTAAGCTTGAAGGCCAAGACAACAAGGCAAAGCCAAATAATCGGCCCTTAGACCAGTTAGCAGGTGCAGGTATTGCACTCGCTGAGTGATCCTTCATGTTTAATTATAGGCTTAATATTGTTTTGGCTTGTCATTCATTTCCCATTCTGGATTAAGTGTTTTAACCATTTCCTTATTTTCTTTCCCTTACTCTGTCCTTACCGCCAATATCATCATCACTGCTATACACACGCACACACACACACACACACACACACACACACACACACACACACACACACACACACACACACGCACGCGCGCGCGCTACTTTTCGTCTTTGTATGGGGTTTACACACACACACACACACACACACACACACACACACACACACACACACACACAGTTTTAGCGTTTTGGAGCTAATTACTGAGCTACATGTTAACCAGCGGTCAGGGAACTTATTTCAATTATGCGTTTTTATACCGGTTGCATGGGAAAAATTATTTTTGTGAGTTATACAAGAAATTTATCACGTGTTACTTCAAATTATTCTGAGTACTTTTGTGTCATTTATTATACATTTACGTGTATGTATGTATGTATGTATATTTGAATGCATGTGCCACAGCCTGTCTCACCTCTTCATTCCACCACGCTGGTCCTTGCATCACCCTCCGTCTTCTCTTCATCCCACACACCACATCACATGCTGCACATATTTATTCTGTAAATATCCTGCACACACCTTCCACGTCCCCCATCTGCTCCAATTCATATTTGCCCAATCGTTCCTCCACTTCTCTCTTATACTTTGCCTTTTTCTCATCCTCTTGTAACCTTTCCACTCTCCTTACAAATACTCCTTCTTCCCGTCCTTCCTTTCTTTTATTTCTCCATCCTAATTGGACCCTGATTCTGGCCACCACCAAGTAGTGGTCAGAAAGTCCACTCCCCCAATCTCTATAAGCTCTTGCATCCATTACACATTTTCTCATCCTTTCATCCACACACACATAATCAATCATTGCCTTCCTTTCATTCAGTTCACCACCCACCCTTCTCATCACTCGCCATGTATACCTGTGGATCATTTTGTGCCTGAAGAGGGTATTGGCTATCACCAACCCCCTCCCAGCACAAATGTCCACTAACGCACTGCCATTCACATCTATCTCAGCAGGCACACCCCACTCACCAACTATTCCATCCACCTTCACATTCCCTACTTTACCATTCATATCACCAATCAAAAACACTCTCTCATTCCTTCCAAACATTTCCATACACACTTCCACATTTATCCAGAACTCTTCTCTCACTCTGCTTGCACGATCTTGCGTTGGCGCATACACACACACAATCGCTCACATTTGTATTCCAACTTTCAATCTTACCCACACAATCCTTGACCCAACTGATCCATACTCTCTTACGCTCTTCTTCCATCTTTTACTCACAACTATACATACTCCTTCTTTTGCCCTCTCATTCTTACCTACTGCTGCACATATACCCCATCCATACTCACATTCTCTCACACTCTCACCTCTCCATTTCGTTTCAGTTATTCCGCAAACATCAACTTTCGCACCCTCAAACACCTAGACAATCTCTCTCTCACCTGATCATCACACACACCACAAAGCCAGTCAGGAGACAGGACGTGTGTGCTGGGCATTCCCCAGGTCCTGTCCTCCCCACTTACTGTTTTTTAATCAGCCCATACACAACTGACCGGGCTAATGTATGGCCCGGCCTGCACTATATGTGCAGGGAATCTTTCAACCAACCAACCAACCTGATCATTCACTCCCCTTACATTCCAAGTTCCAGTTACCATGTCCTTTGTCCGGTCCTTGGTCGTCATCTTTTGGTCTTCCGAGGCTTATTGTTTGTCTTTTTAGTTAGTTGTTTTCCGGGGAGGGGCACTAACCCTCCGCTAACCCTTTTAGTCGCTTTTACGACAAGCAGGGATACTGGGGGAGTATTCTTGAAAACCCCCCCTACCCCTAGGGTTACAGAACAAAAAGATCTCTGTGTATCTTGTATGTGTATGTATGTGCACTCCTAAGGCTCATTAGCTATTTTCTCCTTTATCACTGTAATGCTTTCCACCCTGCTTACCCACCTAGAAAACAATGACTAATTCTTCTGGCATTTTTTTGGTCTAAGCAGATTATTTTTATCAGTTAACCCTTTAACCGCGGGTATTGTTTTGGTCTGACTGTCCTCTCCCACGGGGGTTTCAGCCAAATGTAAACAAACCTTTAAACCTTAATAACTCTGCACAGAATAAAGCTAGAGAAAAAAATAAAGTACCATTAGAAAGTACTAACCTTCAGCTTTCCATTAATGTAGGTTTCATGACTTTGTTGACTTTCACAGGGCGGGGAGAGCCGTTAGAAGTGAGGGGTGTGAAATAACTATTTTACGCCCCACACACCAGTACCAAATGCCAACCACTCTCTCATAATAGTAATATAAACATATATGAACACTGTACATACGATAAACACCCACTCTGTGTTCACTGAGGTAGGTAAAAGGCACTTCCCTGCGGCTGCACCCGCTCTTCACTGCGGCTGCGCCTCACTTCACTGCGGCGGCACCCGCTCACTGACGTTTCATGCAATCTTTTCATTCTTTCTAACTTCTAATATTATTTTACATATAATATGGGCAATGTACATTATATTTACAATGCACTTATTACTATATTGCATCACTGGCGCATCACAGAATTACATAAGTGCCGCAGAATTCCACAAGTGCCGCAGATTCTCTTATTACAATATCACTTATTATACTGGCCAATATTTCCTTTATTTCCTAGGCAAAATATCCCTTATTACTACATTATCCATTATACAATTATTGGCAAAGCACGTCACTGTCGCATCACTATATATCACTGTCACTTTCAGTATTTACTCAGAGAGTGGTACTCGGCAAAGCACGGAGTTACACATAGAGCGACTTGGCATTCAAGGCACTGGTGTGTGCTCATTTTTCTCGTCCTAGGCCTCCGTGTGGTGGTTGAACATACTCTGCAGCAGCCCTGTGACAACCTGCCGCCTGCTGTAGGAGGCAATTTCACAAGCTGGTGCCGGCTCATGTAATTGCGGCATTCAAGACGGTCAGGTTGTGTGTCAGAGTGTCGCCTCGGGATCAATGCCGTCACCTGACCAAATCGTGCAAGTAGCTGCTGCACGACAGTCTTGGAAAACTGTCTCAGTGATGGTTGCCTTATGCCCCCGACTTGTGTCTTGTAGAGAATGAAGGCGTTGAGCATGCACATATCGAGCATGTGCAGGCAAGCCTTCCTGTACCATCGGGTGTTTCTCCTGAGACAGTCGATTTCGCCAATCATCATATCAGACTTATCAACGAGTCTCATATTTACATTATAATCAATGACGGCATCAGGCTTCATGATTGGCTCTCCCGTCCTGTAGCTGACCTTCCCAGTTCTCTTCAATTCCCCCTTGTGGATGGTGCTGATCATATTCACGACCTTCTTGTCATGCCACCTGATCGCAAGAAGCTTGTCTGACTTCTTCAGGTGAACATCTCCCCTGGATGATGATGATGCTTCGGGGAAACTAGGCCACTCTTTCCTATAGTTCCGTACAGTGCCAACAGTGCCAATGCCGTGTTCAGCAAGGTATTTGGAGAGTTTCGGTGCTGTGTAATAATTGTCTGTGTACAGCACATGATTACCACCAAAATACCTCTCCATCAGCACTTTTACAACGGAGCCAGAGAAGCCAAGGGGGTCTTTCCTGTTCACATCCATTGTGCTAGCCGAGTAAATGACAAAATCCAGTATATACCCCGTCTCACAGTCACACAGCACAAAGAACTTTATCCCAAAGCGGTGGCGTTTGCTGGGGATGTACTGCATGAAATTGAGACGTCCTTTGAACAATACCAGGGATTCGTCTATGACGACTTTCTGCATAGGCCTGAAAAATCGCATAAATCGATCCCTAATCCTGTTGAGAAAATCCCTCACTTTCCACAAAGGGTCAGTTTGGGACGGGTTGTCATTGTCAGCGAAGTGCAGGTATCCAAGCAGCTGTCGGAACCGATCCCGTGACATATACTTCCCGAATATTGGGATAGTAGTTATGTCATCCACGAGCCAGTACTCCTCCAACTCATGTCTCTTTATATGGGGCATCAAAAACATGAGTGCAAAAAACACATACAGCTCTCTGATCCCGACAGGCAACCACGACACT
>NC_136981.1:26505504-26550504 GCF_032717465.1 Coenobita brevimanus
ATATGGATATGTAAAGACCTCGATCTTGGGAGTAGAGGACTGGTTTTTGATAGCGACACACCATCATGGCATGGAGAACAACTGTGTGAAGTCAAATCAAAATCTGTCCACGCATGTGGAAGTTACAGAGCAGACACGAATGTAGGTATGGCTGTGAAGCATGATAGCACCCGACCTTGTTTGAGCCCTAAGTGTGATATTGACCTTGAGGGTACATGGCTGCTTATTGTGTGCGACACACCGTCATGGTATGAGGAACAACTGTGTAAAGCTATATCAAAATCTGTCCCTGCATGTAGAAGTTACAGAGCTGACACGAAATTGCGGACTGACTGACAGACTTACTGACTTACTGATGGAACCGCACAAACCTATAGTCCCCGACCAGTTTTACCGGTAGGGGACTAATAAGCTCCAAACTACGTTAACAGATTGACGTGTGACTTTAAGCCGTTGCAATATGCTTGTGCTTTTTCCAATATGCTGCAACACCCCACATGTTTTGCTACCTTAAAAAGAAAAGGAAGACGATAGTTAATGGAAAAAAAAAAAATTGCACTTAAGAGCAAGGTCTAAGAAGACTGGTTCTTGACCTGTTTCGGTGTCGGCCCCCATTTCCTACCAACTGTAGTTTTTTCATACCTCATGTTAAAATTCAACTTACAAATCTAATGTTTGTTTCTAAAACTTTCATGTATTAGACACACATTTAGTTTTAATAGCACTGATTTCACATATCATTATCCCATTTGTGTGTGTGTGTGTGTGTGTGTGTGTGTGTGTGTGTGTGTATGTGTGTGTGTGTGTGTGTGTGTGTGTGTGTGTGTGTGTGTGTGTGTGTGTGTGTGTGTGTGTGTGTGTGTGTGTGTGTGTAGTTTAATCAACAGCTATGGATTTTGTTTTTCTCCTATATCTCCTGTCCTTCTCAGACCCCTCGTAAATGTATTATATATACTCATATAACTCCAGCTGTACCTCCGCACCAACATTTTCTCATTTATTTCGTTTATCGTTTAACCCTGTCTAAATCTCTGACATATTCACCTCATTTCTGTCCCACATTGTTAATTATTTGCAAAAATTTCCTCTTCCATTTTTCCTGGTACTTCCACACTCTTTTGTCTCTTACGTACCCAGTTTATCTCTGCCTCTTTCTTGTACTTACGAACATATTAAGCCCTAATTATACCTCCCGGCACAAATGTCGTCGTTTATTCCTCAGCATTGATGCCATTACCCTGTCACTTATCACTTTTATCTCACTCTTACGAAACTGTTCACTTGTCGTCGCTTACAAACATTTTCTCTTTTCCAATTTTTCTGGAACTCTCCTTGAGTTTCTCGTTTCCATACATTATCGTTGTCTCTCAATTGTTTCCTTATCATCATGTTAACCCTAAATTATTCCTCTTAGCACTGAAAATACCATTTGTTCCGAATATCGTTTCTAATCTTCTGTCGCTTAACATTTCAATCTCTCTCAGATCATCAACTCACCTTCTCAGCTTTTGCTTGCCTTTTCGCAGTTGTTGACTCACATTACTTCTTCTTTCATCTCTCTTGCCTTTCTTAAACTTTTCTTGTGAGCCTCGCATACTCACTTTCTGTTATATATTCACTAATTGAAGAGCTTAGCTTAAATAACTTAGTTTTTACTATGTTTGTGCTAGCGCCAGACACCTTTTTCACCGTAAGTTGAACATTACATACTGGAGAGATTAGACAAAACCTTAATTAACACCTGTACAGCAAGAGGTCCTTTCGAAATTGAGTACAATAATCTTATGTTAGCTTAATTTATACGCAAAATTCCTTATGAATTCCTCGTGGGGGTTTAAGGAGTAGAACCCTTCATATTAATAAGGATTTTAATTCCCTTTATCATTCATCCCTATCAAACATGCAACTACTCTGATACTCAGTCCATTCCTGACCCGTCCTTTGTTACTACCAGCCTTTGTTTGTCCAGTCCAACGTTCCTACAGTTTAACCTTTTCCACTGGACACTATTCAACGTCCCCTCTGTACTGTTGTTATCCGTTGTTGTTGTTGTTTTTTTTGTTCTCTCCCCTTTTTGAACCCTGTTGATCTCTTTCGCTCCTCTCCTATCTGCCTCCATGTCAAGTGTTCTCTCTCTCTCTCTCTCTCTCTCTCTCTCTCTTCGTACGTCTCTCCCTCCTTCCCTCCGGGACTCGCTCTCCACGTTTCCCTCTCGCTCTCCCTACTGTATAAACCGTTACCCTCCGTTAACCCTTCCTTCCTACCTCCTTCCTCTATTCCTTCCTCTCTCTCCCTCCCTTTCCCCTTTCCTGCTTCCATAAACATTAATCCGCAGCCGACCCTTTTGCCTCCCTTTCCTTTCTTTCTTTCAGGTAAAGAGTTTGTGTGAACTTCTTAGGCTGTCAACACACTATCAATTTTCCTTAACCCCGTTTGTGACGAGTATTATTTCTGTGTTGCATGTGAATGAAAAAATGAATGAATAATTACGGTATTGCCTGAGGGCCTCCCAATCAGTAGCTTCAAATTGCCACAGTTGCCGTCTCTTGGGAGGGTCCACTGGCCTTACTAGAGCAATAGGACAGGCTATAGTAATAAGGTTGTGACTGGAGGAAACCAACGGCAGAAGAATTAGTTGCGAGGAAATGGTCTGGTATGTTGGAACTCTCTCCATGGTAGTCAGGGATAGGGGTTGGATGATGTACAAGCAGCTCTAGGTCATTAAGAATAGAAATGACGTAGGCTTGTCCACCAGGCGGATCAGTGAAAGGAGAGGAGTCCCAAAGGTGGTGGTGAACACCGAAGTCAATTTGAAGGGAGATTCCAGGGAAAGGTGAAATTGATAGGATATGTTCCATCTTATAAGTAAGATTGTCAAAGAATTTTACGTAGACGGTAGAATTAGGGGATAAGTAAACAGCACAGATATATTTAAACAGAGAACTACGGGATAGCTGAAGCCAGAGAGTACAGAATTCAGACGATTCAAGTTCAGGAACACGATAGGAAGAAATGTTGTTGCGTATACGTACGCACCAGCCACCTTTGGCTTTGACCTGAATATAAAGAAAGTAGGAGAATACAGAGAAGGGTTTGCTACCAGTAGCATCAGGTAGCTGAGACTAAGTGAGAATGAGAAGGTGTGGTTTAGAGGAAGAGAGGTGGCGTTCAACAGAGAGAAAGTTAGAGGAAAGGCCACAGATGTTTCAGAAATAATCAAGGAGTGAGTCAGATCGTGGTTCCATGCATCTCACTTGGTCATTACCGGGAAAGGGGCGGATGGTAGTAGCTTTTATGGCCTCCCACATCCCCCTGGGGACTCCGAGGCTGTGCTGAGACGCCATTTATTCTGAGTTTAGAAGAGGAAGTGTGGAGAGTAATGTGAATGTATTCTAGTGATGACAGAGGAAATTGCCCAGAAGAGTGTGCTGGCTGTGTTACTGAAGCACTGAAAAAGTTCAGCAAGGGTGTTTGTTGGAAGTTAATACCGAGGGCTGACGAATCGCGAGCTCCAGTTCTCTTTGTCATTAGCTTTCCATCCAGCTTGGAAGTACAGCCCTGATCGACTGCTACAGTCTACTCGCTACATGTATATTCATATATGTTTCTGGTTTGATATAAATTCTAATATATTGGTTCTTCATAGAATTCGGGTGGCTTATCTTTTATCACGCCATAGAGTAGTAAAATCGGAGTATACAGTGCTTTCACCAGGATTATTTTAACTAGATGTGTGATATTAGAAAAACAATGTCGTGATGACACAGTACGACTGCAAGTCTATGCAAACGAAAGTATATGAGCGACCTGGAACAAATGACACACTTCTATCCAGCCCTCATGCTAATAGTAATTTATACATGTGTAGCTGTGCTTCAGTGTGAGCTTTCCTCAGATCTAGTGTAAGGAGGTGTATTCAACAGCTCTTCAGTATCTATATGTGCATTGTATACAGTAATGTATCGCATGAGAAAAGTAAAATAATGAATCAGATAGTGTCCACCTTGCGATTTATGATACGTTACAAGTCCTGTTCTATAAATTACTGTGTATTGGATTCCGCACCGGGTATGTCGGGGGTGTATTATGGTGCTATCGAGCGCTTATCAGTTCCTTCTGGATGAGTGAAAATATCTATAAAGATAATAATAATAATAATAATAATAACAATAATAATAATAATA
This sequence comes from Coenobita brevimanus, assembly GCF_032717465.1. Lineage (NCBI taxonomy): Eukaryota > Metazoa > Arthropoda > Malacostraca > Decapoda > Coenobitidae > Coenobita > Coenobita brevimanus. The sequence continues at coordinate 26,509,689 of NC_136981.1, forward strand.
ATAATAATAATAATAATAATAATAATAATAATAATGATAAGTATAATAAGTATAATAATAATAATCATCATCATCATCATCATCATCATCATCATCATCATCATCATTGTTATTATTATTGTTATTATTATTATTATTATTATTATTATTACTAATATTTTTATTATCGTAATAAATATTATTATTATTATAATTTTCTTTACGGTGACACACACTAGCACAGCCATGGGTGGCGCTGATGTAATCGGATGCATACTTTTCCAGCATCCAAGAAGTCACAAGTTTGTTTCCGCCACGAAAGATCCACCATTGACATACTCAATCTCTTAACTCATACCATCCATCAATCAATTGATCTCTTTGGAGAAACTCATGCAGTAGCTCTTGATATCTCCAAAGCTTTCGACAGAGTATGGCACCGTTCCCTGCTGTCCAAACTCCCTTGCTATGGACTAACGTCTTTTGTTCCTTTAATTTCTTCATATCTTAGTGACAGGAAAATAAGAGTAAAAGTAGATGATGTATATTCGAATTTCCACTCAATTAACGCCGGCGTGCCGCAGGGATCAGTTCTGGCGCCAACCCTATTTTTGGTTCATATTAATGATCTCTTATCTGTCACCCACAATCCCATTCACTCATATGCAGATGACTCAACACTACATAGTTCATTCACACTCAGACACCCATTTACAAAGTCTAATATCTCTACCTCTCAAATCAGTACAGCTATCTCCATAAATCAAGATCTATCTATGGTCAGTGAATGGGGACAAAACAACCTTGTCTCTTTTGATGCTAGTAAAACTAAATATGTACATTTTACTAACAGACAGATATTGCCAGATTCATACATTACCTTCAGTGCTACTAATATTCCCATCTCCAAAAGTATTGAAATTCTTGGCGTCACACTTAACAGTGCCCTCAGCTGGACCTCTCATGTCAGATCACTTGCTAAAACCGCCTCAAAGAAACTTGGATTATTGTACAGAGTCCATAACTTCTTCACCGATGAGCAGTTAGCTATAATTTATAAGAAACATGTGCGCTCTCAGCTTGAATATTGCTCACCCTTGTGGAATGGTTGTGGAGAGGTTGCATTAAGACAACTAGACAAAATTCAGAACAAAGCCGTTAGAATCATTAACAACCCTGTCATTACATATAAACTACCTCCCCTGCATGTAAGAAGGAATGTTGCCTCCCTTGCATTATTTTACAGATATTTTTTTGGCAAATGCTCAGACGAAGTTGCGTCCATGGTGCCACCTCTCCATGCCTTCCCTCGTGCTACATGGGCATCTGGTAGCGCTCATGACTGGAATGTCACTCAGCCATATTGCAGAACTTCTGCCTATCAGAATTCTTTCATTCTCCGAACTGCATCTCTCTGGAATTCGCTTCCCCAGAGTTGTTTCCCTCCAAATTTCAACCCATAGCTGTTCAAGTCTAACTGTTATAGATATTTTATGAACGGAGGACGCCAGTAATCTGGTGTATGGATTGTTTTTTTTTTTTTTTACTCATTTGTTTTTCCTTCCTCCGTTCTGTTATTTATAAAAAAAAAAAAAAAAAACACGACACCTCTGCATTGAATTTTATTTACCTTTGGCTGGTCACACCAAGAAATGAAAAGGGAACCTGATTTTGTAAATCGGCTGTTGTTTGTTGTTGGGTAACCCGAACTGTCTGGCCGAGAAGACCCATCAACCGAAGACAAGTAACCACCCCTCCAGGTCTGTCCCATCCAGTGAACCGATGCTTCCCTGCTCCAGACACCGCTTCACCACAGTGGGGAAGAATGTGGGGGGTTTCCTCCCCGGATGAACGCCACATTTGCGTCTCTCCACCCATGTAACAGAGGCATCATAATAGCTTCCATTTTACCCATTGATCTGGTCATATGGTTACCTCCCAGCGTTGTATTTGGTTTCATGAATTACAGGAAACCATAATCATTTTTTACTTTGTTTTGTTCTGTGCTTTCTTTCTCAGCAATGATTGCATGGATTTTTTTAAAACATTTTACTGCTGTTTATGTACTATGTCTGTAAATAATGTTTGGTGTGCTTGTTATTACTTTTTCACATGATGATGATGATGATTATTATTATTATTATTATTATTATTGATGTTATTTTTGTTATTGTTGTTATAAGCATTATCATTATTATTACTGATAGGTCTGTGTGAATGGTAATGCTTGTGAAATGGAGTAAGGATTCCTGGGGTTTAAATGGTAAGTTAATGGGTGTGTTCCCCATTTCATTAGGCATGCTGTTGAATAGCGGTATCTCTACCATGGCCTTCCTTGCTAACCGGCGTTGAACCACATGCATATTTCGAAAATGGAGCAGGTAACAGCACAGTGTTAGGTTCGGTGCAGATGTGGAGTGACGTGTTCTTCCCTGGCGGCTCAAGCAGACGCCAGACCCCCACATCAGTGTTGACAGGATGGCCCCGACAAAAGACTGCGTGAACAGTCACGAATGCAATAAACATTAGGCGACCATGCCGACCATGATCATAGCTGCTTAGCTTCTTACATGTGAAATGGCAGCTCTTCTGAAGATTACATTGTCATCATACAAGAGGGGTAGAACTGATGAACTGAAATTGCCTTGCATTAATTTTGTTTGTCATTTCGTCACACTTTTCTCAGGATCATCAGACTATCATAAGCAGTACGAAGCTGTTATATCTCAGATTAAGGGTTAACAGTCCATCCAAAGCAGCAGAGTGGCAGTGTTCACTGAAACTCATGCCTGTCAGGGAGAAGATAACGTCTAATATGTAGTACATTTATAGAAAAAAAACAATATATGCACAGTTTCAAGCATCATAATATATGAAACTATCAATCTATCCATTGCTAGACGCCATATTCCTGTAAGGGGTGGCCATTTGACTTTGAGTTATTTGTTTTACGGAGAGGGGCACTAACTCTCCACCAACCCACTTGTTGACACGTAGGGAGCAAGTATGGTTTGGTTATATGGTTACCACCCAGCGTTGTAAATGGTTTCTTGGCTTACAGGAAACCATTTGGCTTGTCACTCAATGTAAAGCCATCTGTAAAGGAGAGAAAGGCAATAAGAGGTGACAGGAACGATGGAAGAAATAGGAAGAGAGGAGGGCAGGCACAGAAAAAGAATGATAAAGGCTAAGGAAGAAGTAGGCAGCACTACATCAAGTGGATGATGGTCGCCACCACCTATCAATATATGAAACAACAAAAGAAAAAAATTTAAACTGCTTTATGAGTTTGTAAATTTCTAAAAGTATGGAACCTATACACTAAATGTTATGAGTAATTTATAGTATTATAATTTATAAGTAATTGGAATGATGCCTTTTTAAATATAAATGCCATAAGGAGGAGTTGCACTTACGAAACGTTTTTCACAAAGCATACAGTATAAAACGCTGACATCAACTCATTTACGTGTGATACAAGATGGTGCCGGTGATGATGAACTACAATGACATGGACCTTGCTTTCGGACATGCCAACCATTCCGGTGTAAAGTAAACCACGGACCTCATTCTGGTGGCCATCGTACCCAGCTGCTCAGATAGTAGTTCTGTTGTTGGCGATGGGTGAACATGATGCTGGTTTTACTTGTGGTAGTTGTGGTGATGTACATGGGTTGTTGGAAGGGGTTGTAGTGCGTTTTCGTTGTTGGTGGTGGTGGTGATTTGATTGGTGTTGTTGGTGGTGAATTTTTGTTGTCGGTGGTGGTGGTATTGTATTATTATTGTTGTTGTTGTTGTTGATGTTGTATCAATGTTGTTGTCTATGGTGATGTACCCTATTATTGTTGTTGCTGGTGGTGGTGGTATGTTTATGTTGTTGTTGTTTTTGGTGCTGTGTTATTGTTGTTGGTGGTAGTGATGGTGTTGTATTATTGTTGGTGGTGGTGGTGGTGTTGTACTATTGTTGTTGTTGATGGTGGTGTTATATTATTATTGTTGTCTGTGGTGTTGTGTTATTGTTGTTGGTGGTGGTGGTATTGCATTTATATTGTTGTTGGTGATGCGGTGTTACTGTTGTTGTTGGTGGTGATATTGTTATTGTTGTTGGTGGTGGTGATATTGTTATTGTTGTTGTTGGTGGTAGTGGTGTTGTATTTAAGTTGTTGATGATGTATTTATGTTGTTGGTGGTGGTGCCGTTATATTATTGTTGGTGGTGGTGGTGCCGTTATATTATTTTTGGTGGTGGTGCCGTTATATTATTGTTGGTGGTGGTGGTGCCGTTATATTATTGTTGGTGGTGGTGCCGTTATATTATTGTTGGTGGTGGTGGTGGTGCCGTTATATTATTGTTGGTGGTGGTGGTGGTGCCGTTATATCATTGTTGTTGTTGGTGGTGGTGCCGTTATATTATTGTTGTTGGTGGTGGTGGTGCCGTTATATTATTGTTGGTGGTGGTGGTGGTGCCGTTATATTATTGTTGTTGTTGGTGGTGGTGCCGTTATATTATTGTTGGTGGTGGTGCCGTTATATTATTGTTGTTGTTGGTGGTGGTGCCGTTATATTATTGTTGGTGGTGGTGGTGGTGCCGTTATATTATTGTTGGTGGTGGTGGTGGTGCCGTTATATTATTGTTGGTGGTGGTGGTGGTGCCGTTATATTATTGGTGGTGGTGGTGGTGGTGCCGTTATATTATTGTTGTTGGTGGTGGTGGTGCCGTTATATTATTGTTGGTGGTGGTGGTGGTGCCGTTATATTATTGTTGTTGGTGGTGGTGGTGCCGTTATATTATTGTTGGTGGTGGTGGTGGTGCCGTTATATTATTGTTGGTGGTGGTGGTGGTGCCGTTATATTATTGTTGGTGGTGGTGGTGCCGTTATATTATTGTTGGTGGTGGTGGTGGTGGTGTTGTATCATTATTTTTGTTGTTGGCGATGTTTTACTATTGTTGGTGATTGTGGTGGAGTTTTTATTTTGTTTGCGATGGTAGAGTTGTATTTTTGTTGGTGGTTGCAATGTTGTATTTTTATTGTGTTTGATGGTGAAGTATTCTAATTGTTGGTGGTGGCGGTGTAGGATTTAGGTCGTGTTAGTGGAGGTGGTGATGGTGGTGGAGTATTATTGATGTTGTTGGTGGAAGTGAGGTTGTAATATTTTTCTTGTGTTGGTGGTTGTGTAGATTTTATTTTATGGTGATGGTGGTGGTGGAGGTGGTGGTGTAGTATTTCTGTTGGTGGATGAGATGGTGGGGGTGGTGGAGGTGGTGATGGTGGTGTAGGTCTTGTTGTTGTTGCGCTTGGTGTAGAATTTTTGTTTGTGTTGGTAGTGGAGATAGTGGTGGTTAAGTAAAATTGTTGCTGTTGTAACTGTTGTTGGTGGTGGTGAATGGATAGTATTATTGTTGCTGATGATGGTGGAGGTGGTTGTGGTGTGGTAATTTTGTTTTTGACCAGGGTACAGGCATTGCTAAGATATTTTGTTATAGGTGGTGGTGGTGTAGCATTTCTGTTGTTATTTTTCGTGATGGAGATGATGGTGGTGGTGCATCTCTATTGTTGATGGTGGTGTAGGTGGCAGTATAATTTTTTTGGTGGTGATGGTGATGATGGTGGTGTAGTTTTATTTTTTGGCAGTGGTGGTGGTGGAGGTGGTGGAGTAGTGTTTTTGTTGTTGATGGTGGTGGAGATGGTGATGGTGTAATATTCATATTGTCGATGTTGCTGCTGATGGAGGTGGTGGTGTAATATTTTTGTTGGTGGTGATGGAGGTGGTGATGTAGTATTTCTCTTGGCGGTGGTGGAGGAGGTGTGGGTGGTGTAGTGTTGTTGATGGTGGTGGAGGTAGTGGCGGCGTAGTATTTATTTATTTATTTGGTGGTGGTGGTGAGACGGAGTGAGTGAGGGGGACACCAGTCATTATAACTTCACCGCTTCCATTAAAAGTCAACAGCCCAGCGAGCCGATGCCGGGAAGTGGTGAGAGAGAGAGAGAGAGAGAGAGAGAGAGAGAGAGAGAGTAAGGTAAATAGGGGTGAGAGAACAAAATGGAAATGAGGAAGGGAAGTTAGCGTGTTTGAAACAGAAAAGGGAGCCAAGTCTAAGGGATACAGAAGGAAAGGGGAATCTGTGGCAGGGAGGAGTAGAGCGTAGAGTTATAGAAAGTGAAGAGGTGCGAATGGGAAGGGATGGCAAGAGAGGTTAGGGGAGAAAGCTGGAAAAAGAGGGCGAGTAGAGTGGGAGGAGAGAAAGAAAGGGAGACGGGCGGAAAAAGAATGTGAGAGATGGGGGGGGGGTATTGGAGTGAAAAGGTTATAGAGGGGAAGCGGGTCATGACAACGAAGGGGAAGGGAGTGAAAGTGAAATTGTGTGAAAGAGAAGCGTGGAGGCTGTTTCTGATGACAGTTGGTTTACATGGATTACATTTGTTACCTTTTCACTAGCATGTCTCTCTGGGCTGAATATAATCTTGTGGATGTAGGAGGAGTACTTGTAAGGAGAGTGGAAAGGTTACAAGAGGATGAGAAGAGGGCAGAGTATAAGAGAGAAGTGAAGGAACGATTGGGCAAATATGAATTGGAGCAGATGGAGGGCGTGGAAGGTGTGTGCAGGATATTTACAGAATAAATATGTGCAGCAAGTGATGTGGTGTGTGGGATGAAGAGAAGACGGAGGGGTGTGCAAGGAACAGCGTGGTGGAATGAAGAGGTGAGACAGGCTGTGGCACAAAAGAAGAAAGCATACAATGAATGGATGAGAAATAGGGGCGTGGAAGAAGTTGAGAGGCGGAAGAGAGAGTTATATGTAGAAAGAAAGAGAGAGGTGAAAATAATAGTAACAGAGAGTAAGAAGAGAGCGGATGAGGAATTTGAAAGGAACTTGAGTGTAAAGTGGAGGGACTGTAAGAAAATGTTCAGGAAAGAGGTGAAAAGAGTAAGACAGGGTGGAAGTAAAGTTAGCAGGGGAGTGAAAGATAAAAATGGTAGATTACTAGCGGAGAAGGGAGAAAAAGTGAGCAGATGGAGAGAACACTTTAAAGAATTGTTGAACATAGAGGATGGAAGTAATGCAAGTATAAGTGGCTGGGAAATGGCTGTGAGAAGGAAGGAGGTGAGAAGACAGGAAGAAATCAGTAGGATAGAAGTTGTGGAAGCAATGAAGAAAGTCAAATTGGGGAAAGCCCAAGGAATTGATGGAGCGTGTGGTGAAATGCTGAAGTATGGGGGAGAGATAATAGTAGAATGGATGTGGAAAATGTGCAGATTGGCCTGGGAGGAAGGTAGAGTCCCAGAGGATTGGAAGTCAGGTATAAGTATTCCCTTGTACAAAGGAAAAGGGGAAAAAGAAGTGTGTGGTAATCATAGGGGCATCTGTCTTCTTAGTATAATAGGAAAAGTGTATGGTAGGATACTTATTGACAGAGTTAGAGAAAGGACAGAGGAATTAGTTGGAGAAGAACAGGGAGGCTTTAGGAAGGGAAGAGGTTGTGTTGATCAGATATTCATTCTTAGATCTTTAGTGGAAAAGTTTCTAGAGAAGGGAAAGAAGTTGTATGCGGCTTTCATGGATTTGGAGAAAGCATATGACAGGGTGGATAGACAAGGATTGTGGAAAGTATTAAGAATATATGGAGTAGATGGGAAGTTGTTGAATTCTGAGAAGAGTATGTATGATGATGCTAAGGCTGCAGTGCGTGTGGATGGTGAACTAAGTGAATTTTTCTATTTGAAAGTTGGGTTGAAACAGAGATGTGTCATGTCTCCATGGTTATTCAATCTGCAATGGATGGGTAATAAAAGAGGTACAAGGAAGGGTAGTGGATGTTGGAGTGGCCCTGGTGAGAGAGGGTAGTGTTTGGAAACTCCCTGTACTGTTGTTTGCAGATGATACTGTGTTGTTGAGTGAAGACGAAGGAGAGCTGCAAGGCTTGATGGATGAGTTTGGGAGAGTGTGTAAGAAACGGAATCTAAAGGTGAATGTAGGGAAGAGTAAAGTGATGGTCTTTGAGAGAAGTGAAGTCAGTGAATGTACAGCGAGGTTGAATGGTTAGGAATTGGAAAATGTGACTACGTTTAAGTACTTGGGTAGTGTGATGAGTAAGGATGGAGGTTTGGAGGGTGAAGTGCTTGAAAGGGTACAGCAGGGAAGAAGGGTTGCTGGTTCCTTGAAAGCAGTGATAAGAAGCAGGGAAGTGAGCATGGAAGTGAAAAAGTTGCTACATGACAGTATTGTGATACCAGCTCTAACATATGGAAGTGAAGCTTGGACGTTGCTGGAAGGACACAAGTCAAGAGTGAGAGCAGTGGAAATGAGTTATTTAAGAGGAGCCTGTGGAGTCACATGGAGAGACAGGCTGACAAATGAGGATATAAAGAAGCGTTGTGGTGTGGATGTGGATGTGATAGGAAGCGTTAGGAGGAATACACTGAGGTGGTTTGGCCATGTGAAGAGGATGGAGGGTGAAAGACTGACGAAGAGAGTGTATGTGAGTGAGGTGGAGGGGGGAAGAGGGAGGGGGAGGCCGAGGATGAGATGGAGGGATGGGGTGGAGAGGTATATGAGAGAGGGGGATGTGGGTTGGGAGCGGGGCAGTGAAATGGAGGGGGACAGGGCGACGTGGAGGAGATTTGTTTGTGGCCACCCCGAACGGGATTGAGGCGTCTGGCAATAGATAGATAGATAGGATGTAGGAAGGAAAATCTATGAAAATAATAGTCTACTTTTAACCAGTGATTCTTGAGTCTGTGTTCTTGCCCGCTAGGAAGGCTGTGTAGCACCTCTTCCTTTACAGTTTGGCCCATTAATAATCCAATTTTAGCTCGTTTTACGGTCAATGTTCTTATTAACATGATATAACATTGCAAAAGAAAGAAAACAAGTAAAAGAGTTGAAAGTCAAAGAGTTAAGCAAGAGTTGATAGAAATTTTTCAAAGTTGACGAGAACAGGACCTTTATTAAAACAATCGGCATTATGAAGTGCCCTTTACTTCACCCAACTTTTTAAATTCACAAACACCCGTTCATCGACATCCCCTCACAACTCCCCTCTCGTTCCGTCCTCTCCCCCTCACTCATGCATTTTAATACTATTTTCCATTTACTCCTTCCTTTGTTATTACTCGTTCGTCATCCTGTTCTCTCTTAATCTTCTATACTTATGTCGCATACTGAACTGAACCAAGATTTCCGTCACACATTTTGACCCTTTTGCTAACAATCTCTGTTTGTCCAATAATATACCCCCATTTTTAGGACTGGATGTCTCCGCATCCGTTGTTTGAATACTGTTTCATCTGTCTGTCTGTCTGTCTGTCTCTGTCTCTCTCTCTCTCTCTCTCTCTCTCTCAACACACACACACACACACACACACACACACTATTCACACACACATTCTCATTCTCTCTCGCTGCACACACAACATGCCGCCTTCTCCATACCAGAGGCAGGCTATTCCAACGCCGCAGTTTTCTATGCGTGATGTGGCGGGCCTATTAGTGCCTCGCAGCTGCGATAATAGCACCAAAACAAGTCCAGTTGCCGCCTTCGATAGCCCCATAACTAGCCCAGGTGTCGCCAGCAACCGCCCCCTCACTCATTAAAAACAGCCCGCCTAACTTCCCCCAGCAACACCAGCTGAGCCGAGACCAACACCACACTTCTCTACAGTTGGCCTCGCTATGTAACACCTCACTAAGCTACACCATGCCATACCTCACCACACCACACCTCTCTGTATCATACCTCGCTATACTAAATCTCATTACAAAAGCCTCATTATCCTACGTGTTGCCACACTCCACTACACCAAGCGTCACTACACCACGCTTCACTACACCACACCACTCAGCACTAAACCACATCACACCACACCTCAGCACACTACACCACACCTAAGTGCGCTACATCACACCTCAGTACACTGGACTAAGCCTCATGACGCTATGCAAACAACTCATAGTTCGGTACACCACAGCCATTTACACCACACTCACTATACCACACTTCAGAACATAATAATCATTGTCCTCTTATACTCAGTAACAGGAGAGGGCTTGGAGATGATCCAGTGCCAACCCAATGGACAAACAATGGGTCATAACCTTGTTAACTCGTAGGAGTTTTCGTATTACCGCGCCTTCAGAGATGTATTTTAATTATATCTTTAATTCCTCATGCATGGTAGTAATTCAAGCTATATCGATATTAAAAAGAATTAATATTAAGCTGCAAAGCCTAACCTCGGAGGAAGAGGCAACATGTAATAATAGTTCCATCTGCTGCTGGAGTAAGAATGAAGTAGGAGAGTCTGTAGGAAGTCTAATGTATGTGGAAGTCTAAACGACACATTGACTGTTTGTTTGTTAGTCAGTTTATGCCAACATCAGAACTGACAAGGTGTGAACATAATTATGCAGGCATGTCAAACGCCATACTACCATCACCCTCTTCAAACATCCGCCACGGCATGGGTTTAAATCTTCTGGTCGGGACTCACGCATCACGAGATAAGTATGCGAACCACCGAATAATCGTAATTCGCACAATAATTTGTGGAAGGTGGGGGCGTTAACCATCCTCTCACTCGATGTAGTGCTGCTCTCTGGTGTCTGCCCTTTCCTCCCCTCCATCCTTCTTTCCATCCATCCTCTTCTGTCTTTCTTCCCTTCTTTCGTTCCTCGTCCTTCTGTCTACGGGTGACTTTAGACCCCCCCTTCTGTCTTTCTTTCCTTCATTCCCCTATATTAGGTTATACCTCGACTGATAGTCACCAGGTGATGAGTGCAGGTATGTAATGTAGAAAGGCATTACATATCTTCAGTCGATGGTGTTCTGTTAGTCGAGGTATTTTTACCATTAGTGTAGGTCTAGTTATTTGTCTCTGTAAGATTTAGTATAGGATAGCGATTTGTCTGTTAGGTGATTAGTTTTAGAGTCTTCAGATTAGGTTTTTCTTTATAATATAAGGTATAAAAAATATAAAACCAAGAAAAAATAAAAAATAAATAAATACAAAAAATAAATAAAATAAAATTATATATATATATATATATATATATATATATATATATATATATATATATATATATATATATATATATATATATTGAAACGGAACAGAGAAAGATAATGTACACTTTAAGTGAGAATACTAAAAATCACTACTGTCCCGTAAAGTTCCAGGTTCAAAACAAAAGAGTTAGGTAAAATTACAAGTTAAAGTTTAATGCTCAAACTAACAACAAAACATTCAGGACTCATAAGGATAATGTAATGGCAAAAAACAGGTTAAATATATGGTTAACTGCAATAGCCTCTATTAACACGAAATTAGCAAGAGTAAATTTATCTAAGTCAGCCCTGATAAAATGATAAACCGGATAATACTCAGTGAATGCAAGATATATTATTACAGATACAAAATATTATTGCCACTGGCTGACAATATGAATTACAAAAACTTTACTAGGCCTAAGAATTAATACCTTATGCTATACAGTACAAGAAAAAATGTAATAACACTTATACTCAAATTACACAGCTGCTACATAGTTGGAGATTTCCTGAGCACTCATAATAATAACAACTGTACAGGGGAGGACAGGGATGTGAACAGAATGAGGAGTAGATCTAAGTAGCAATAATGCAAAGACAGAGCTCATTATATAGGGGCCAGGAGAGCTTGATACAACTTGTAAGAAGGACGCGCAAATGACAGAGTTGACACTCCTGCTCTGAACACCAGAAAGAACGACTTACTCTACTATAAGGGAGGAGGGGGGGAGTGAGGTAGAACACGCTCGTGATCAAACATGCAGCATACTGTACGTTAGAATTACACAAAGGATGATGAAATCATAGGCTATGTAACACCTCCCCACAAAGAAAAAAGAAATTTACAAAAGAAATTTCTTATTACTCTAAAACAATCTGTCTAAAGTCTAGATAAGCAATCTGCAATAACATTTTCTTTCCCCTTGACATGTTGTATGTCTAATGAATACTCCTGAAGAAGTAGACTCCATCTTGTCAATCTCTGATTTTTATCTTTAAACTTACTAAGGAATTTCAGTGGGTTATGTTCGGTATAAATGACTATGGGGTCAAAACCAGAACACAAATAAAATGAAAAATGCTGTAAACCCAAAATCAAGGCCAAAAGCTCTTTCTCAATAGTTGAGTAGTTCTTTTGAGGTGGAGTGAACTTCTTACTGTAATAAGATACAGGGTGTTCAATACCCTGATCATCCTCTTGCAGGAAAACAGCGCCAGCTCCTGTATCACTTGCATCAACAGCCATCTTAAAAGGCTTAGCAAAATTTGGGGTAGTGAGCACTGGCTGACTTAATAGGATAGCTTTAAGTTTGCTGAAAGAGGATTCACAGTTATCGGTCCAGACAAATTTAACTCCCTTTTTCAGTAGGTCTGTAAGTGGTGATACAAGAACTGAAAAGTTAAGAACAAATCTCCTGTAATAACCTACCATTCCCAAAAATCTTTGTAGCTCTTTCCTACTTTTAGGTCTGGGAAGATCACTTATAACCTGAACCTTAGCTGCTGGTGGTGCAACATGTCCATCACCAATTACGTACCCAACGTACTGAACTTTAGCTTGACCAAACTCACACTTTGATAAATTAGCTACAAGATTAGCCTGAACCAAACCCTCAAGAAATTTACTGACATGGCATAAGTGATCTTTCCAGTTGTCAGTGAAGATTAATACATCAATATAAACAACACACCCTGCCAAACCCTCTGTTACAACATTCATGAGCTTCTGAAATGTGGCTGGTGCATTCCTCATACCATATGGCATTACAGAACATGCAAAAGTCTTTCCAAGTCTTACAAAACATGAGATCTCCCTAGCACGTTAAGTCATAGGTACTTGCCAGTATCCCTTTAACAAGTCAAACTTACTTATGTACCTAGCCTTTCCGATCTTGTCTATGCATTCTTCCACGCGAGGGAGAGGGTAAGTGTCTGTTTTGGTTATCTGATTTACACGTCTGTAGTCAATGCAAAGCCGCTGTGACCCACCTGGCTTAGGGACTAGAGTGACAGGGGAACTCCACTCGCTCTGACAGGGCTCAATCATCTTGTGGTCCAACAGGTAGCCAAGCTCCTTCTGGATGAGAGGAACTTTCACTGGGTTCACACGGTAAGGAGGCAATTTAATTGGCTTTGTGTCTCCAACATCGACATCATGCATCAACACAGTGGTTCTTCCTGGAGTGTCACGGAACACTTGCGGGTACTCCTGCAGTAATGCCGAAAACTCCTGCCTTTCCTCGGGAGGTAGATGAGAAAGCTTAGTCTGGATATCATTCATGATATCAGGATTCTTCCCCAAACTATCACTCAGGCTCATGCTGCATGGGAGAACTTCACTTGCAGACTCGGGTGGAACAGCTACAGTGCAGACTGGATTATTTTCGTCCCGCCTGTGATATAACTTTAGCATGTTGATGTGACAAAGTTGCTTGTTCTTTCTACGATCTGGTGTGGCGATGACATAGTTGACATCACTGAGTTTCTTCTCCACGAAATAAGGACCACTAAATTTGGCTTGAAGAGGTTGCCCATGCACTGGTAGCAGAATCAAAACCTGATCTCCTGGCTGAAAGTGGCGTAACCTGGACTTCTTATCATACCAAGTCTTCATCTACTCCTGAGCAGCTCCTAAATTCTCTCTCGCCAGCTGTAAAGCAGTGGACAGCCGTTCTTTGAACTTCATCACATACTTCAGCAGGTTGACGTCATCTTCCTCCGACAGCCAGCATTCCTTGAGTAGCTTAAGGGGTCCTCTTACTTCATGGCCAAACAGTAGTTCAAAGGGTGAGAAGCCCAGTGATTCATTTGGAGATTCTCTTGCGGCAAATACAACGAATGGAAGACCTTTATCCCAGTCTTTCTGATGTTCCAAACAGTATTTCTTGAGCATCGATTTGAGTGTTTGATGATATATCTCCAACGCTCCTTGGGTCTGGGGATGGTAAGCTGAAGACGTGATCTGGGTGATGCCCAACTCTTTCAGGGACTGCTTGAAAACATTTTACATGAAATTATTTCCCCGGTCTGACTGTACCTCCTTGGGCAGACCAAACTTTGTGAAGAACCCTAGCATTTCCTTAACCACGTTCTTTGCTGAGATATTTCTAAGTGGAATGGCTTCAGGATAACAAGTAGCCATATCAATCAGGGTCAACACATAAGAAAATCCTGAAGAAGTCTTAGGAAGAGGGCCCACAATATCCACCAACACACGGGTGAATGGCGCCTCAAAAGGAGGAATGGGAACTAGAGGTGCAACCTTTTCGGTCTGATTACACTTCCCCACAACTTGACAGGTGTGACAAGACTTACAATACTAGGAAACATCCCTGAAGATACCTGGCCAGTAGAATTGTTTCAAAATGCGTGCCACAGTCTTCCTCACTCCAAGGTGTCCTGCCAAACTGGAATCATGAGCCACTCTAATGATATCCTGCCTACAAACACGAGGGATGACAACTTGATGTACAACCTCCCATTCACAGTCGGCTGATGCTGTTGGGGGTCTCCACTTCCTCATAAGTACTCCTGACTTTATATAATAACAAGGAGAAGCACCAGCTGACTCTTCCTCACTGCAAGCAGAGTTAGCTAAACCTTTCAACTCAGGGTCAGCAACCTGCAACTCAACCAACTCTTGACGAGACAAATTATCAACACTACGGGGTACTGCCTCATCTGGTGAGTGGTCCAAATTAGCAAGAAAAGTGTCAGCTTGGATAACATCATCATCATCATTATCCTCTAAGTCACCAGTAACTTCAGACTTAGGCCTAGTGACAGCACATGCAGGGAACACATCAGGGACATCACAATCCTGGGCCGCAGCCACTGGCTCACTAGACAACTGAGGAGCTGGACACACTTGACTTCCACCAATATCATTTCCAAGTAAGAAAGTTACACCTGACATTGGGAGTGTCTCAACCAACCCAACCATAACGGAACCATTAACAAAACCAGACTCTAAATTCACTCTGCACAGAGGGACAGAGAAGTAATTATTCCCTACACCTAGTAAGATTACAGTTTCATCAGAGGAATTAACATTAGAGCCTAGAACACTGGTCAGCATAAGGGATTGGCAAGCACCTGTATCACGATATATTTTAACTTATTTCCTGTCATTACTGTCCAGAGGACTGACAAAACCATCAGACAGGAAAATAGCACATGAACTCTTGAGAGTGTCACCCACGTTACTGCTCAAAAGAGGAGCTTCATCATGAGAATTTAATTTACCCCTCAAAGCAGGTTCAGTTAACTCGGTTAAAGAATTGTGAGAACTCTCAAGGGTGGACACTAGACCAATTGACTGAATATTTAAAGACTCCTTTTTGTTCACATCACGCTGTCTCCTGAAACATTTCTCCGTAGTATGACCAAGCTTACTACAATAAGTACATTTACTTTTCTGAAATCTAGAGGTGAAGCTGGTATTTACTTCCTGAGAAACATCATCTTTATTCTCTTTCCTGTTACCTGTACTCTGAGTAGAGGCAACGTACTTACTCTCAGCTTTCCCTTTTTCTTTAGAATATCTCTTGTGAGTGAGAACATATTCATCAGCTAAAACTGCAGCATCAGACAAATTATCTATTCTTTTCTCATCAAGATATAGGCTTACATCATTATTAACACACCTTTTGAAGTCCTCCAGCAAAATCATCTGCTTAAATTTACCAAAATCAGAATCCACATTCTTAGAATTTAACCACTGCTCTAACAGATCTTCTTTGATTTTTGCATACTCAACATGGGATTGCTTATCTTGCTTATAAGTTGTCCTAAATTTTACTCTATAGGCTTCAGGAACAAGCTCATAGGCCTTAAGAATCAAGCTCTTAACTACATCATATTTATCACATTGATCCTGAGGCAAAGATGCATAAGTTACTTGAGCTTTACCGGTGAGAACAGTTTGAAGGAGTACTGGCCAATACTTTTTGGGCCAATTAAAACCTGTAGCTACCCTCTCAAACAACTGAAAATACTTTGTTAAATCAGATTCATTAAAAGGAGGGACAAGTTTAACATTTTTAGCCACATCAAAATTATCAGAGCAAGATGATCCAGTTCCACCTTGTTTCATGCGATACTCATGGTCTGTCTGAATCCTAGCAAGTTCAATTTGTGCCTGAGCCTGTATCTGTGCCTCCTGAATACGAGCCTGAGACTCCGCCTCCTTAGCCTGAGACTCCGCCTCCTTAGCCTGAGACTCAGCCTCCTTAGTACGTGCATGAAATTCAGCCTCCCTAACACGAGCCTCCTGCAGAGCTAGCTGTAACTTAGCTATTTCAATCTGCGTTTGCTCATTTAGAGGAGTTACATTAAAAAAGCTTTTATTAATCATGCCAACAATTTGATCTTTAGAATGATGAGAGTGAACTGCAATTCCCAATTGTTGAGCAACAAGCTTAAGTTCATTCTTTGTTCTGTTTTCTACATCACACACTGTTTGCACATTTGACAAAAAATCTTTGGCTTCATCAAGCGTAGTAATAGTAGACATCATGAATAAATCACAGTCACAAAATATCAAGCAATATCCTTATGATAATATCCTGAATATCCTGATAAGAGGTCGCCAAATTTATGTTACGGAACAGAGAAAGATAATGTACACTTTAAGTGAAAATACTAAAAATCACTACTGTCCCGTAAAGTTCCAGGTTCAAAACAAAAGAGTTAGGTAAAATTACAAGTTAAAGTTTAATGCTCAAACTAACAACAAAACATTCAGGACTCATAAGGATAATGTAATGGCAAAAAACAGGTTAAATATATGGTTAACTGCAATAGCCTCTATTAACACGAAATTAGCAAGAGTAAATTTATCTAAGTCAGCCCTGATAAAATGATAAACCGGATAATACTCAGTGAATGCAAGATACATTATTACAGATACAAAATATTATTACCACTGGCTGACAATATGAATTACAAAAACTTTACTAGGCCTAAGAATTAACACCTTATGCTATACAGTACAAGAAAGAATGTAATAACACTTATACTCAAATTACACAGCTGCTAGATGGTTGGAGACTTCCTGAGCACTCATAATAATAACTGTACAGGGGAGGACAGAAATGTGAACAAAATGAGGAGTAGATCTAAGTGGAAATAATGCAAAGACAGAGCTCATTATATAGGGGCCGGCAGAGCTTGATACAACTTGTAAGAAGGACACGCAAATGAAGCCAGAGGGGACAAAGAGTTGACACTCCTGCTCTGAACAACAGAAAGGACGACTTACTCTACTATAAGGGAGGAGCGGGGGAGTGAGGTAGAAGACGCTCGTGATCAAACATGCAGCATACTGTATGTTAGAATTACACAAAGGATGATGAAATCATAGGCTATGTAACAATTTATATATATATATATATATATATATATATATATATATATATATATATATATATATATATATATATATATATATATATGTATGTGTGCATGAAAGTGTGTCTGTATATATGCACTGAAAGCGTGTGTGAGTGTATATATATATATATATATATATATATATATATATATATATATATATATATATATATATATATATATATATGTTTGTATACATACACTGGGTGGTAACCATATAACCAGATTTTGGCGCCTGGTGGTTTAGTGGGTAATTACGGAGCTCCAGTCGGATTGAGCCGGTGAAGGTTTATTTCCAAGGGGTTGTTGAGGTTTACTGCTCACGTAATGCCACTCAGGGATGAGTGAGGTTGGTCACTTATCTCAAATATTAGGACCAACTTGCCTAGCCTCTGGCTCCTACGCTCCTCATGTGGCAACGTAGGATTGGATGATGAATGAATGAATTAATGTATGTGTGTGTGTGTGTGTGTGTGTGTGTGTGTGTGTGTGTGTGTGTGAGACAATAGGCTAAATTAGATTAATTTTTTTTCTATTATATGTTTCACTAAACTGTCTCTAACTATGGTTTCCAACAACTTGCATACTACTGACATTAACTTAACCGGACTGTAATTTATGATCTGTGGTATTGATGTGAATGTGACTTAAAGTGTAAGGAGAAATAATCTAAGATAGTTTGGCCAGGCAAAGAGGAGGTAGAATGGGAAACTGACTTGGAGGGTGCACGTGCGTGAGGTAGAGGGGGGGGGGGATGAGAAGGGAGAGACCAAGGATGAGATGAAGGAATGGAGTTGAGAGATGCTAGTATATGAGACAGGTTTTCGAGTTTGATAGAGGTTAGACAACTGACAGAAGACAGGACGACGTGGTGGTGACTTTTTATGGCAATCCCCTCCGGGACTAAGGCGTCTTGCAGCAGATAGATTTATTACCTTTTTGACACCAGTTACCCTATATTTGCTCATTTCCAGTTACGAGGCAGGATGTCTTTTTTAGAGATATCAGAAAATATAAGATAAAACCCTTGATACATCACTCCATCCCTCCTTTAAAAATGTTGCAGATTTTTCCGAGGACGAAGTTTAATGCCTTGCACACTGAGCCAAAGTGAAAATATTCTCTCCGTTCTTTAGTCCGTCTGTTCGTTCACTCTCCAAGGTCCTCGGGTATGAATCGATTTTAAAGACCGATGGATCAAACGAAACCTTTCCACCTAACAAAACATTTGATATTATTAGATCATCCTCTGATTCTCAATAACAAAGAAAGAAAGAAAGAAAGAAAAAAGGTCAGACCCATAGATCAAACGTCTTAACTTACAGGAGTTTAGGTATAACATCGGTAATAATAACAGCGTTTATAAATCAGCAATTTATGCTCCTGTCACAACTTCCAGAAAACTCGCTGGAAACTAGGAAACTTTAAATACGCGCTTGTGTCGCTACCTCATAAAGTGGAGAAAACAGGCAGGGATGTACGAGTAGGTAAGGGGGTAGGGAGTTAATCGGCTGGGAGGCAGGTAAGAAGGTATGTAAAGAGATGGGTTGGGAGTTAGGTAGGCAAGTGGGTAGGCAGAAAGGAAGGTAAGTAGGGGAGTAGGCAGGGAGATGGGTAAGCAGGGAGACAGGTAGGAAGGTGACGGGCAGGAAGGTAGTTGACGTAGGAGAGAGGTAGACAGAGAGGTAGATAGGTTGGAAGGCAGGAAGGTAAATAGGCAGGCAGGTAAGTTGGTAGCTAGGTGGGGAGAGAGGAAATCAGGTAGGTAGGGAAGTGAGGTAGGTTGGAAGGTTAATATGTAGGTAGGGAGATAAGCACCGAAAAGCGGCAAGTAGTGCACAGTAATCCTTTTTATGCTAAAGGAATAATTCTCATCTAAGTATCTTCTAGTGAGAGGATCAAAAAATCTAACAGAGTGGTTGCAAAACTTGATATCAACGCATAACAAAGAATCCACTTGAGACGGAAACGATGGTACAAGACGTTTCTTAGGGACTCAAGCGTGGCAACTAACAGCAAGTATATATGCTACCTGGCACTGATGTTTTCTTACGTTAAGTATGTTAATCTCAAGCATCAGGTGCTTCACAGATCATAGTGCCATGGCACTGGAGAGGGAAGCGTTCGTGTGGTGGCACGGATATAACCAACCCTGGTTATACAAACGTTCTTCTACTTTACCTCTATCTCATGGAAGGAGCGCGATGGATGCAAGAGAAGTGTAGCTTTCGTCTGTACTCTACTGGATTCAGGTTTAAATGAACTTGATGAAACAACCACAACGACAACAACATCACCATGACTCTAACTGTGCTACCTAGCTGTAAGTGTACAAATAAAGACAAAGAAATTGTACTTAAATATTTAACTATTATGTTAATGTGACTGAAACAGACAGTTTCTTTCATCTGAACCACGTTAAGAAAATGCTGGAAGGAAGGCTGACGCCAGAGAGGGTTTATTCAGTTAAGGAAATTTTGGTAGGTGTCAGGATAACACTGCTTTGTTCCACCGGAACTGCTCACTGTCTCTGCGACTAATGAACCAGAATCAGAAGAGTTGGGCCCAATTTGCATATGAAACAGCCAACTGTTGGCAAGGGTGAAGGATGTGGATTTTGTCACTCCGCCGCCACGGACTGATACAGGAAACTGGAGCCAAAAATGTGGCCTGAACTGAGACCTGGAGCCTTTGCAGTAACTGTAGGGCTGTGGAGGAAATGTGGAGGTCTGTGTCGTGCAAACAGGCGCAAGGTTTGTGGCAGCAGTTCCTCACATTACGCGTAAAACTTCAGGCTTTCTCGAGCTTTTATAGACAAGTGCGGCATTGTTACTAAAAGAAATGAGGTTGCTTTTGCCCTTGATTTTTTTTATTTTTTGCCTTCTGACCTCTACACACTTTTTTTTTATTCAGTCGTGTTTTCTACCTGAGTCAAATGGCGCAAGATACATTTGAACGGTCTATGTCGTCACAAATAATCATTTTTACGTTTTTTTTTTCCAGTCCCTGTTATTTCTTTCATTCTTTCTTTCACTCCACTACAACCTTTTCTCCCTGTCCATTTCAACCCAAATACTTTTCTCCCTCCCACACGCTATTCCAACCATGACTTTTCTCTCTTGTCCATTTCATTTCGTGCCCTGTCTTCCTTACCTTCTCTCGTCTCCCATTTCATCTCACACCTCAGCCTCCTCGCTCCCTTCTTCTCTCATCACTCTTCTTCCTTCCCTTCTAGCCTTAATCACCTCCCTACGAATTTATCCTTTTACTTCACTCATGCCTTATGTCCCCTCCCTAACTCCATTCTCACCTCTCCCTCCCTCTCTCAGCCCTTCCACTGCTTTCCTTTCTTCTCAGTTATACTATCATTCAGTTCATCTCTCGTTCCTCTTTCTATCTCTCTCATCTTCATCACACCTTATCCTTCCATTCACATCTCCCTCCCTCTTACAGCCATCGGCCTCTTGTTCCTCCTGCTCATCTATCCCTCCCTCGTTTCTCTTCGTGTCTCACTTTCCTCTTATTCTTCTCCTCTCCCTCTATGTTCCTTTTTAACTCATCACTCTTCCTCCCTCTTACATCCTTCGGCTTTCCTTTTTCACCGCACAACCATATTCCTTCTTTCTCCCTCTCAAGTCCCTCTCTCTTTCCCTTTCTCTCATCTCCCACTTCCTCCCTCTTGCATCTCTCTCTTCTTCCCCTTCATCTCTTTCACCCTTTAGCACTTCTTTTATTTCTCCCATTTCCCTCCTCTCTCTCTCCCACTCATTCATAAGTCCTCGTCTTTCATCCCTCTTACCCATATCACTCCTTTTCCCTCCCTCTCCCGTCCTTCCTTCTCTTCCTCCCTCTCCCGTCCTTCATTCTCTTCCTTCCTCTCCCTCTCCGGTGAGGTACTTGCTTGGGTTACGAGCTGTAGATTGGCAGTAAATCAGACAGGTAGTTACACCCTCTGAGTTACAGACTACAATCTGTTTCCGGAGCGTCCCGCATTACTCATTCGCCGACCAACGTATGAGATGACCACCACCATCGTAAACTTTAATTACTGTTGAAGACTGTGTGAGTAGCTGGGTTGTTAGGGCCTCCTCGAATGTGCTAAATGGAGGGCAGGCAGATAGTGTTGGCACTGGGGTGTTGGCTTAACATCACAAGCGGCAACAATGTCCAAAAGAAAAAAAATCATGTTTCACATTTCTCTAGATTGTCGAGGAGATAGGGGATTAGAGGCAGGCTTTGCTTGAGAATATCCTGAAGAAAAAAAAAAAACGATGTTTATACGTATTACCTGTCAGTGATATTAACCCCTTTACTTCCAGAGTTCCTGTGCGAGGGATTTGGCTGGAAGGGTGCTAGGCGTACCGTCCTTCGCGTGTCGGCTCATGGTCGCGAAGCTCATGCGTCCCTACCCCTGGGTTCCCTTCTTTATTAGATTTTGAAAACGTCAAGTTCCGTCCCTTACTGGGGACAAGGGGCGCAAAGGGGTTAACAGAAATGCTGTATGTATATTCAGCTGTATGACGCATTTAGACAGCTCTGTTACGTATTCAAATATCTCGCAGCTTTTCTCTTTTTATTCTTTTTCATTTAGTTGTATTTACCTTTCCATTACCATATCTGATAATGTTGTGTATTTACTACATTACCTGTTATATGGAGGAGTCGAAACTTCCACTTTATAGGGAGTTAGGCTGGGAATACACTGGCAGTGGGCTAGAGGAGGCGGGTACAGATGGAAGGTTTTACAATACTGTATTTTATCCCACAAAAGTGGCCAATTAAGGAACAAGCAGGGGTAGGCGAGACTGCAGGCTGGCGCATGTCCACGTGTGAAGAGCTGACAGTTAACTTTTTTCGCTGCATAGGAAGAATAAAATGGGTATTTAGCAGTTCATCGAATGTTTCACACACACCTGTATGAGATTATATGAGATGCATCTCATTCCAAGCTCAGTGAAAAAGCAGTACTTACATTTACAAAAAAAAAAAAAAAAAAAAAAAAATCAACATTTACTTTCGCCAATCTGCCCACTTGCTTGCCGCTGCTTGCACACTGTGTGGCCATGCGCTTATGTCTCAGATTTTGAAGGTGTGTTCCATAAATCCTCAGTCGGGGAACACTGATGTTTTCTGATTTTGGCTGCATTTTTTTTCTTCAGAAGTTCATGGTCAATATTGCTCGAACAACTACGATGATGTGAGTTGCACAACAAAACTTTAAAGGCTGATACATAAAAAATTACTTCTTTTGCATGATAACAACATATATTTTTCTCATGTTACTTAAACAGACATCTCTGAATCTTTCACAAGTTAAAACACACACAATTTGATCTGTAAAAAAAACATTCATGGTAACAATATATATATATATATATATATATATATATATATATATATATATATATATATATATATATATATATATATATATATATTAACCGATAACTTTAATTTTTATTCAGGCAGTAAAAGTACTGCACTCTATTGTTTATCGCAACTGCTTAGTGTCAGTAGCATTTTAATTTTAAAAAACAAAACATGTTAGAAATCTCTCTTTCTCTCTAAACCTGTTTGAGAAATATATATATATATATATATATATATATATATATATATATATATATATATATATATATATATATATATATATATATATATATATATATTGTTACAAAGCTTATGATTTCATCATCCTTTGTATAATTCTAACGTACAGTATGCTGCATGTTTGATCACGATTCGCCTCGTGGCTTCCATAGTGACCAAGCTTCCGTGTTCTACCTCACTCCCCCCTTCTCCTCCCTTATAGTAGAGTAAGTCGTTCTTTCTGTTGTTCAGAGCAGGAGTGTCAACTCTTTGTCCCCTATGGCTTCATATGCGTGTCCTTCTTACAAGTTGTGTCAAGCTCTGCCGGCCCCTATATAATGAGCTCAGTCTCTGCATTAATTGCCACTTAGATCTACTCCTCATTTTGTTCACATCTCTGTCCTCCCCTGTACAGTTGTTATTATTTTTGTGAGTGCTCAGGAAGTCTCCAACCATCTAGCTGCTGTGTAATTTGAGTATAAGTGTTATTACATTTTTTCTTGTACTGTATGGCATAAGGTGTTAATTCGTAGGCCTGGTGAGGTTTTTGTGATTAATGTGAAGTTTTACTGTCAGCTAGTAGTAATAATATTTTGTATCTGTAATAATATATCTTGCTTTAACTGAGCATTATCCGGTTTTCTCATTTTATCAGGGCTGACTTAGATAAATTTACTCTTGCTAATTTCGTATTAATAGAGGCTATTGCAGTTAACCATCTTTTTTGAGTCCTTAATGTTTATTTGTTAAATTGAGCATTAAACTTTAACTTGTAATTTTACCTAACTCTTTTGTTTTGAACCTGGAACTTTGCGGGACTGCAGTGATTTTAGTATTCTCACTTGAAGTGTTCATTATCTCTCTCTGTTCCGTAACATAAATTTGGCGACCTCTTATCAGGATATTCAGGATATTATCATAGGGATATTGCTTGATATTTTGTGACTGTGATTTATTCATGATGTCTACTATTACTACACTTGATGAAGCCAAAGATTTTTTGTCAAATGTGCAAACAGTGTGTGACGTAGAAAACAGAACAAAGAATGAACTTAAGCTTGTTGCTCAACAATTGGGAATTGCTGTTCGCTCTCATCATTCTAAAGATCAAATTGTTGACATGATTAATGAAAGCTTGTTTAATGTAACTCCTCCAGATGAGCAAACGCAGATTGAAATAGCTAAGTTACAGCTAGCCCTGCAGGAGGCTCGTGCTAAGGAGGCTGAGTTTCAGGCACAAGTTGAACTTGCTAGGATTCAGGCAGACCATGAGTATCGCATGAAAAAAGGTGGAACTGGATAATCTAGCTCTGATGATTTCGATGTGGCTAAAAAGGTTAAACTTGTCCCTCCTTTTAATGAATCTGATTTAACAAAGTATTTTCAGTTGTTTGAGAGGGTAGCTACAGGTTTTAATTGGCCCAAAAAGTATTGGCCAGTACTCCTTCAAACTGTTCTCACCGGTAAAGCTCAAGTAACTTATGCATCTTTGCCTCAGGATCAATCTGATAATTATGATGTAGTTAAGAGCTTGATTCTTAAGGCCTATGAGCTTGTTCCTGAAGTCTATAGAGTAAAATTTAGGACAACTTATAAGCAAGATAAGCAATCCCATGTTGAGTATGCAAAAATCAAAGAAGATCTGTTAGAGCAGTGGTTAAATTCTAAGAATGTGGATTCTGATTTTGGTAAATTTAAGCAGATGACTTTGCTGGAGGACTTCAAAAGGTGTATTAATAAGGATGTAAGCCTATATTTTGATGAGAAAAGAACAGATAATTTGTCTGATGCTGCAGTTTTAGCCATACCACGTTGAGTACACCGCTTCCCGTCCGATCAGCGAAGTTAAGCAACGTTGGGTCTGGTTAGTACTTGGATGGGTGACCGCCTGGGAACACCAGATGCTGTTGGCATCCCTACGTGTCAAGTGGGGTTGGTGGAGGATTAGTGCCCCTCCCTGTAAAACAATTAACTCTAAGCCCTTCGCCACCCCGTCTGGGATACATGGCGTCTGGCAATGAATGAATGAATGAATATGTTCTTACTCACAAGAGATATTCTTAAGAAAAAAGGCAAGCTGAGAGTAAGTACGTTGCCTCTACTCAGAGTACAGGTAACAGGAAAGAGAATAAAGATGATGTTTCTCAGGAAGTAAATACCAGCTCCACCTCTAGATTTCAGAAAAGTAAATGTACTTATTGTAGTAAGCTTGGTCATACTACGGAGAAATGTTTCAGGAGTTAGCGTGATGTGAACAAAAAGGAGTCTTTAAATATTCAGTCAATTGGTCTAGTGTCCACCCTTGAGAGTTCCCAGAATTCTTTAACTGAGTTAACTGAACCTGCTTTGAGGGGTAAATTAAATTCTCATGATGAAGCTCCTCTTTCGAGCAGTAACGTGGGTGACACTCTCAAGAGTTCATGTGCTAATTTCCTGTCTGATGGTTTTGTCAGTCCTCTGGATAGTAATGACAGGAAATCAGTTAAAATATATCGTGATACAGGTGCTTGCCAATCCCTTATGCTGACCAGTGTTCTAGGCTCTAATGTTAATTCCTCTGATGAAACTGTAATCTTACAAGGTGTAGGGAATAATTACTTCTCTGTCCCTCTGTGCAGAGTGAATTTAGAGTCTGGTTTTGTTAATGGTTCCGTTATGGTTGGGTTGGTTGAGACACTCCCAATGTCAGGTGTAACTTTCTTACTTGGAAATGATATTGGTAGAAGTCAAGTGTGTCCAGCTCCTCAGTTGTCTAGTGAACCATTGACTGCGACCCAGGATTGTGATGTCCCTGATGTGTTCTCTACATGTGCTGTCACTAGGGCTAAGTCTAAAGTTACTGGTGACTTAGAGGATAATGATGATGATGATGTTATCCTAGCTGACACTTTTCTTGTTAATTTGGACTACTCACCAGATGAGGCAGTACCCCGTAGTGTTGATAATTTGTCTCGTCAAGAGTTGGTTGAGTTGCAGGTTGCTGACCCTGAGTTGAAAGGTCTAGCTAACTCTGCTTGCAGTGAGGAAGAGTCAGCTGGTGCTTCTCCTTGTTATTATATAAAGTCAGGAGTACTTATGAGGAAGTGGAGACCCCCAACAGCATCAGCCGACTGTGAATGGGAGATTGTACATCAAGTTGTCATCCCTCGTGTTTGTAGGCAGGATATCATTAGAGTGGCTCATGATTCCAGTTTGGCAGGACACCTTGGAGTGAGGAAGACTGTGGGACGCATTTTGAAACACTTCTACTAGCCAGGTATCTTCAGAGTTGTTTCCTGGTATTGTAAGTCTTGTCACACCTGTCAAGTTGTGGGGAAGTGTAATCAGACCGAAAAGGTTGCACCTCTAGTTCCCATTCCTCCTTTTGAGGCGCCTTTCACCCGTGTGTTGGTGGATATTGTGGGCCCTCTTCCTAAGACTTCTTCAGGATTTTCTTATGTGTTGACCCTGATTGATATGGCTACTCGTTATCCTGAAGCCATTCCACTTAGAAATATCTCAGCAAAGAACGTGGTTAAGGATATGCTAGGGTTCTTCACAAGGTTTGGTCTGCCCAAGGAGGTACAGTCAGACTGGGGAAGTAATTTCATGTCAGATGTTTTCAAGCAGAGTTGGGCATCTCCCAGATCACGTCTTCGGCTTACGATCCCCAGACCCAAGGAGCATTGGAGAGATATCATCAAACACTCAAATCGATGCTAAGGAAATACTGTTGGGAACATCAGAAAGACTGGGATAAAGGTCTTCCATTCATTGTATTTGCCGCAAGAGAATCTCCAAATGAATCACTGGGCTTCTCACCCTTTGAACTACTGTTTGGCCATGAAGTAAGAGGACCCCTTAAGTTACTCAAGGAATGCTGGCTGTCGGAGGAAGATGACGTCAACCTGCTGGAGTATGTGATGAAGTTCAAAGAACGGCTGTCCACTGCTTTACAGTTGGCGAGAGAAAATTTAGGAGCTGCTCAGGAGAAGATGAAGACTTGGTATGATAAGAAGTCCAGGTTACGCCACTTTCAGCCAGGAGATCGGGTTTTGATTCTGCTACCGGTGCATGGGCAACCTCTTCAAGCCAAGTTTAGTGGTCCTTATTTCGTGGAGAAGAAACTCAGTGATGTCAACTATGTCATCGCCACACCAGATTGTAGAAAGAACAAGCAACTTTGTCACATCAACATGCTAAAGTTATATCACACGCGGGACGAAAATAACCCAGTCTGCACTGTAGCTGTTCCACCCGAGTCTGCAAGTGAAGTTCTCCCGTGCAGCATGAGCCTGAGTGATAGTTTGGGGAAGAATCCTGATATCATGAATGATCTCCAGACTAAGCTTTCTCATCTACCTCCCGAGGAAAGGCAGGGGTTTTCGGCATTACTGCAGGAATACCTACAAGTGTTCCGTGCCACTCCAGGAAGAACCACTGTGTTGATGCATGATGTCGATGTTGGAGACGCAAAGCCAATTAAACTGCCTCCTTACCGTGTGAACCCAGTGAAAGTTCCTCTCATCCAGAAGGAGCTTGGCTACCTGTTGGACCACAAGATGATTGAGCCCTGTCAGAGCAAGTGGAGTTCTCCTGTCACTCTAGTCCCTAAGCCAGGTGGGTCACAGCGGCTTTGCATCGACTACAGACGTGTTAATCAGATAACCAAGACAGACACTTACCCTCTCCCTTGCGTGGAAGATTGCATAGACAAGATCGGAAAGGCTAGGTACATAAGTAAGTTTGATTTGTTAAAGTACCTATGACTGAACGTACTAGGGAGATCTCATGTTTTGTAACACTAGGAAAGACTTTTGCATGTTCTGTAATGCCATATGGTATGAAGAATGTACCAGCCACTTTTCAGAAGCTCATGAATGTTGTAACAGAGGGTTTGGCAGGGTGTGTTGTTTATATTGATGATGTATTAATTTTCAGTGACAACTGGAAAGATCACCTATGCCATGTCAGTAAATTTCTTGAGCGTTTGGTTCAGGCTAATATTGTAGCTAATTTATCAAAGTGTGAGTTTGGTCAAGCTAAAGTTCAGTACCTTGGGTACGTAATTGGTGATGGACACGTTGCACCACAAGGAGCTAAGGTTCAGGTTATAAGTGATCTTCCCAGACCTAAAAGTAGGAAAGAGCTACGAAGATTTTTGGGAATGGTAGGTTATTACAGGAGATTTGTTCTTAACTTTTCAATTCTTGTATCACCACTTACAGACCTACTGAAAAAGGGAGTTAAATTTGTCTGGACCGATATATGTGAATCCTCTTTCAGTAAACTTAAAGCTATCCTATTAAGAGATGGCTGTTGACGCAAGTGATACAGGAGTTGGGGCTGTTTTGCTGCAAGAGGATGATCAGGGTATTGAACACCCTGTATCTTATTACAGTAAGAAGTTCACTCCACCTCAAAAGAACTACTCAACTATTGAGAAAGAGCTTTTGGCCTTGATTTTGGGTTTACATCATTTTTCATTTTATTTGTGTTCTCGTTTTGACCCCATAGTCATTTATACCGATCATAACCCACTGAAATTCCTTAGTAAGTTTAAAGATAAAAATCAGAGATTGACAAGATGGAGTCTACTTCTTCAGGAGTATTCATTAGACATACAACATGTCAAGAGGAAAGAAAATGTTATTGCAGATTGCTTATCTAGACTTTAGAGAGATTGTTTTAAAGTAATAAGAAATTTCCTTTGTAAATTTCTTTTTCTTTATGGGGAGGTGTTACATAGCTTATGATTTCATCATCCTTTGTATAATTCTAATGTACAGTATGCTGCATGTTTGATCACGATTCGCCACGTGGCTTCCATAGTGACCAGGCTTGCGTGTTCTACCTCACTCCTCCCTTCTCCCCCTTATAGTAGAGTAAGTCGTTCTTTCTGTTGTTCAGAGCAGGAGTGTCAACTCTTCGTCCTTTATGCCTTCATTTGCGCGTCCTTCTTACAAGTTGAATCAAGCTCTGCCGGCCCCCTATATAATGAGCTCAGTCTCTGCATTAGTTGCCACTTAGATCTACTCCTCATTCTGTTCACATCTCTGTCCTCCCCTGTACAGTATATTATTATTTTTGTGAGTGCTCAGGAAGTCTCCAGCCATCTAGCTGCTGTATAATTTGAGTATAAGTGTTATTACCATTTTTCTTGTACTGTATAGCATAAGGCGTTAATTCGTAAGCTTGGTAAAGTTTTTACTGTCAGCCAGTATTAGTAATATTTTGTATCTGTAGTAATATTATATCTTGCTTTAACTGAGCATTATCCGGTTTTCTCATTTTATCAGGCCTGACTTAGATAAATTTGCTCTTGCTAAATTCGTGTTAATAGAGGCTATTACAGTTAACCATATATGTAACCTGTTTTGCCATTACATTATCCCTATGAGTCCTGAATGTTTAGTTGTTAGTTTGAGCATTAAACTTTAACTTGTAATTTTACCTAAGTCTTTTGTTTTGAACCTGGAACTTTGCGGGACAGTAGTGATTTTAGTATTCTCACTTGAAGTGTTCATTATCTCTCTCTGTTCCGTAAAAAATATATATATATATATATATATATATATATATATATATATATAATGATAGCATGTCACTACTGACTCAGGTGCAGGTGCTCATTACACAATGTTTTCTTGATTTATTGAGGTAAATGATACAGGTGTGTGTGTGTGTGTGTGTGTGTTCTATCAGGTTCTGTCTGCCACTGCCTGGGAGAAGGGTATCCCCGCAGCAGCCACAGCCGCTCAGGTGACAGAACCGGTCACGTTTCTTTGAACTTACAGATATTCTGATCTAGACAAACTTCCTAACAGCTACACTGTGCATTCCCATAACTGCATCATACAACAGGCTATACATTAAGTCATGCGCATAAACATACTATTCCTTTCTTTACACAATGAAACATTAAAAGATATTCTATATTAATTCACAATCGAAGCACATGCCGGTAGTTTTAATGAGAAAAGGGCGTGCAAATGGGACTTCATAATGCATACAATCATGCTCTTCCTTGTTATATCCTGCGCTATATTTCCCACTTTCCTGTGTTCCTCTGCAATGAATTTTTAAACTGATTCATTGCCAAAGCAACCGGGACTTCTACCTTCTCCTTCTTATTTTTTCTTTACCGGTATCTACAGTGTTATCATTTCCTCATTCAATCCAGTCCTTAAATTTCCCCACTCTTGCCCGTCATCGTTTTTCTTTTCTCCGTCTTACCTCTCTTTTGTTTACCCACTTTCCTTCCCTGTTTTGTCCTGTGTTTCCTCTCATTCCTTCCTTTTCTGGCTTGCCATGCCCCTAGTTCTTGTAGTGTGCGCTCTTTCCTTTCATCCTTATTCTTGACATTCCTTGCCTCACTTCTCTATTTTGCCCCTCCATCCCTACATTTTCACTAAAGCTGGTTGACTTCTTCCCTATCCGTTCAGGTCTTTCATCACTGTTCTTTCCAGGCTTCTTACTTGGGGACAGTACTTTTGAAGTGGGCAAATTATATTTTCGTCGTGTTATTGAAGTTTGGCCATTTATATTAGTTTATTCAGTCTGTATGTTAGGCCTTTCATTTATTTTATTTTCGTTATACATTTTCATATCGATCAATATTATCGGTTCCCTTTTAGTATCTTCTGACACATAAGTCGATCTTAAATTGTTTAGGTCTTATTTATTTTTTTCTTGCTATCCATATTTTATGTTGACCACCTGTGATATTGCTATTTTTTTGTGTAGGAATTGGTCTCAAACCCACATTAATTCATTTGTTAATTCATTCCAATTCCTTCCTTTGCCTCCGTTCCCATTTCTTCCCTTTCCTGTCTCTGTTTTCCCTCCTCCGATGTCTTTTTTTTATCTTGCGTTTTCCATCCTTCCTCGACCCTTCAGCCTTCATTGTCCCTCCATCCTTTTACTATTTCCCCTTTTCCCTTTCTTGCTGTGCTTTGTCTGCATTTCGCCTCTTGACCCTTCTTCTCATTCTTGCCGCCCTGTGTTTTTTATACATCTTTCCTCTTACTACTTGTTCATTCTTGTCATTGTTTACATCCATCATCTGTCCTCACTTTTTCGTTTTTCTTCCAACTTGTCCGTTCTTCCTTCTCACTCCCTTGTCTGTTCTCCATTTTCATCTCTTTCCCTCTTGTCTTTTTCTTTCCCCTCTTTTGCATCACTCCTTCCCCAATCTTACTCTGCCTTTTATCACTGTCTCCACTTTATCCTTCGTTCATTCCAATTTCGTACTCTACCATGTCCCACATTCCTCTTGCTCTTATCATTACTTCATTCACCTGTCATGCTTTGCCATCTCCTCATGTTTCCTCATTTCTTGCCTGCCATATTCTCTATTCCTTACTCTTACTTGCCCAGCAATATTCCTCATTCCATCCATTTCTTGCCATATGTTCCAAATTCATTTTCAGTTCTTTCTCTGCTTTGTCCCTTAGTCACTCCTCTTTCTTGCCTTACTTTGTCATTTCTTCCTCACTTGACCCTTCCTCCTTCTCGTTCGTGTCCTGCGTTTCCGTTCGTCCCTCCAATGACTTTCTCCCCCTTGACTCTTTATTCTGTCTCCTTCCTCATCCTTTCCCTGATTTACCCCCTCGCCCTTCGCGAAATTGGCCTGTTAGCCGAGACTGGTGAGGAACGGTGAGTCTGACCCTACCTGTAATGGAATTTAAATTCTCCTTGCCAGGCTTCCTGCACCAGCCTCTCTTACCCTGATTCACACTACTGCTGTCTTCACCCTTCACATCTATTTTACAGCTGTTCTGTTTACCAGCATATTTACTTCAGATGCCACCGTCTCCTTTACACCTCTTACATTTTCCTTCTTGCATGTCTTTCTTGTTTCGTCGCTCGAGCTTCACGGCTTAATGACTACCTGTTACAAAATATAGTTTTTACTGAGGTATACTTTGCCTTATCCAAGTAGACCTACTTTTTTCAGCAGAGCATTAGCTTAAAATAGCTTTGAATTAAAGGTTAGGTATAATAATCTGGTTTCACGGTGCTCTAGTCCCGTATTTCTTATTTTCCTGACAATTCGAAGGTACACCAATTTTTCTTAGTAGTAATAGTTGTACATAAGTGACTTCTGGCATTTAATTTTGAGTAGTTGAAACTGGGATTTCACCATTATAGGCTTATCCTCTTTAATCTGATGATTTGTATTTTATTTCTTACTGCCTCATCGTAAACAGATTGATGAAAGCTGCACTGATAGCAAACTCATAAGGTTTATTATTATATGCTGCATAAAATCGACCAGCAACAGTAAAGAAAACAAAATTAAAAGAAATCACTCTATGTAATGATTTAACTACAACGCATATCTTCCACCAGCAACATCGCTCTTTTGGGATGTTCAGGCCTGATTGAGAATGACGAGTGCAGTGCCCCTGCTACACCACATATTTCATTATTCCCTCGGCGGCTGTTTACAGCGCCATAAATGAAACATTAAACACGATAACTTCCCTGATGGAGTTGTCTTGATACCTAATAAATCAGAGGGTTGTTGTGGTGACCGAGGAGGGAGGTGGAGGGAATTCTGATTAACCTCTTCGCTATGGTAAGCGAGACATCTACCGTGGTGGCACCGATATGACTGGATGGCGATGCTAGAAGGTTATATAAATGTTCCTCAGTTCTCTCCCTATCCCCTGAAAAGAGGATGGTGAACTGTAGGAAAGGAGGAACATCAGCCTGCAGTCAACATAGGTCCACTTTTCAGGTCAGCTAGTGGCTACTACTACTTTTTTTTTTTATATGAGGAAGAAGGAACCAAAGGCCATGAGCCCGCAATAACAGTTCCCTCCAAAAGAAAAACAAAATACAATAGAGAGCCAAATTCAAGATCCGATCATTTCGAGATGCCTGGACACACTGCGTTTGAAAGACTGGAGATCATAGGCAGCAGGAAATACAGACAGAGGGACACAGCTCAAGAGTTGACCTGTTGCATAAATGAAGGGCTGAGAGCAATGGTTAACTCTTGCATTAGAGAGTTGGGCAGAAAAAGGATGAGAGTTTGCTGCTAGACGGGTGCTATGCCCCCGTCGTAGAGGTGGAGGAATGCATGCAGACAGTTCAGAGAAGCAGTGACCATTAAAGCTGCGATAGAAAAGAGATACAGATGCAACAGTATGGTGAAGAGACAGAGGTTGAAGGGAGTCAGTAAGAGGAGGAGAGTTAATGAGACGAAAAGCCTTTGACTCCACCCTATTGAGAATAGCTGTATGTGGGGAGCCTCCCCACACATGAGAGTTGTACTCCACACAGGGGCGGATAAAACTCCCGTGTAGAGTCAACAATTGTGCAGGGGTAAAGAAAGAACGGAGTCAGCTTAGCACCCCCAATCTCTTGGAAGCAGATTTTACAGAGATGTAATATGATCTTTCCAAGATAAGTCCCAAGTAAATGAAACCCCAAGCATGTTCAAGGATGATGCAGGATTAAGCTGAATATTATTAAACATTAGTGGGTATACCTGTGGAAGATTTTGTCGGGTTGATATGTGTAAGAACTGAGTCTTAGATGCATTAAAAACAACCAAATAATTTTTATCTCTGTCAGAGATATGACCCAAGTCAGACATTAGGTGTGCCATAGCCTCATCCCTTGTCTGTTGAAGTAACTGCTGAGACGGGCGTTGCAGGAACCGAATGGAAAGGTGAAGGGTGGAGTCCTCAGTGTATGAGTGAATAGGGTTAGATGTACAGCTTAGAAGGTCATTGATGAATAAAAGGAAGAGAGTTGCTGATAGGACAGAGCCCTGAGGAACACCACTGTTGATAGATCTAGGAGATGAACGATGGCCATCTACAACAGCAGCTATAGAACGACCAGAAAGGAAGCTAGCGATGAAGGCACAGATAGAAGTATAGAAACTGTAAGAGGGCAGTTTGGAAATTAAAGATTTATGCCAGACTCGATCGAAAGCCTTTGAGATGTCAAGTGCAATGGCAAAGCTATCGCCAAAGTCCCGAAAGGAGGATGACCAGGAGTCTGAAAGGTAGGTCAGAAGATCGCCAGTGGAGCGTCCCTGATGGAACCTGTACTGACGATCAGAAAGATGGTTGTGATAGGGAAGATGCCTTAAAATTTTTCTATTGAGAATTGACTCGAAAGCTTTTCAAATACAGGACGTTAAAGCAATTGGACGATAGTTGGAGGGTTTGGAGTGGTCACAGTTCTTTGGGACTGGCTGAATGAGAGCAAAGTTCCAGCAAGAAGGAAAGGTACAAGTTGACAGACAAAGGCGAAAAAGTTTGCCTAGGCACGGTGTAAGCACAGCACAGTTCTTGAGAACAACAGGAGGGACTCCATCTGGCCCGTATGCCTTGTTAGTATTGAGGCCAGTGATGGCAGAAAATACATCAGCTGAAGAAATTTTAATGTCAGGCATGAGGAAGTCAGAGGGGGAAAGTGATGGAGGAACAGCACCGGAATCGTGTAAGGTGGAATTGGAAGAGAAAGTCTGTGCTAAAAATTGCTACAGAACCATCAGAGTAGAAAAGAGGAGGGAAGAATGAAGAGGTAAAGTTGTTAGAAAGGTTTTTGGCAAGGTTCCACAAGGAGCGGGAAGAATTCGAGTTGGAGAGTTGAGAGCATTTAGTACGAATGAAATTATTTTTAGCAGGGTGAAGAACAGACTTAGAACGATTCCTGGCAGAAACGTAAAGATGATGTGATTCAGGGGTGGGTTGGCTCCGGTACCTTTAGTAGGCCCTTTCCTTGTTGCGGACAGCATTAGAACAAGCGTGATTAAACCAAGGGTTTCTTGCGTTAGTCAAAGGATATGAGAAAGGAATGTATGCTTCCATGCCCGGGAGAATAACCTCCGTAATGTGCAAGGCACACTCAGATGGCTCCCGGCCATGGAAGCAATAATCATTCCAGGGAAAATCAAAGAAGTACTGCCTGAGGGCCTCCCAATCCGCGGCTCCAAAGTGCCACAGACGACGTTTCCCTGGAGGGTCCACAGGCCGTACCAGAGTGATAGGACAGGTTAAGGTGATAAGGTTGTGATTGGAGGAGCCCAACGGAGAGAAAAGATTAACAGTGTAAGCACAAGGATTAGTTGTAAGGAAGAGGTTAAGTATGTTGGAGCTCTCTTCAAGGCAGTCTGGGATATGGGTAGGGTGCTGTACAAGCTGCTCTAGGTCATTAAGGATAGAAAAGATGTAGGCTTGTTCACCAGGTGGATCAGTGAAAGGAGAGGAGAGCCAAAGGTGGTGGTGAACATTGAAATCTCCTAGAATGGAGATCTCAGAGAAAGAAGAAATGGATAGAATGTGTTCCATCGTAGAAGTAAGACAGTCGAAGAATTTTTGATAGTCAGTAGAATTAGGGGATAAGTAAACAGCACAGATATATTTAGTCAGAGAATGACAGGAAAGCCGAAGCCAGAGTGTAGAGATGAGAGTGATAAACAAACTACTACTACTACTACTACTGCTATGAAGTTTTTCAAAGATGTGCTTGCTACTTCAGATGGCTGTATTCAGCGTATAAGAGATCTTTATTACTGAAGACATTTGGTATAAACTAAATTATCCTCTTCGATACAGAAAGTCATTCTAAAGTTCAATGTAAATCTCCGGACCATGCGTTGCTATAAAAGTTTCCTTGGTATAAACATGCTAATGAAACCTGTAGTGCTACTATACCTCAGACCTGACACCTAGATTCTGGTGCAGTGTCACGTGCCTTACACAGCTGTCTCGGATGCTTACAAGTTTGTCACATCGTATTCGTGTCTAATTAATTTGCATTACAGTAAATACTCATGAATCATTCGTCTATATACTCCCGAACAGCTGATACATAAATTTTTGAATGAATGCATCTCTTCTGAAAGCATTAAATAATTTCTAGCATACGTGGACTCGTATTTTATCAAAATGATTTGGCTTCCTTACGAAAGCCAGTAAGTTTGGATCCTTCACAAAAGTCAGTAATGGTAGTAAGACAGGAGATCGAAATGCTTACTTAAAGTACGATTACAAAATGTTGTGTTCTAAAGTACTTCATACCCTCTTTCTGTCAGTTGATTTGGTCGTTCTCGCAAGGCCTACTGAGATGACAGTATGTCGTCGATTCCCAAGTTTAGAACGGTAATACAACTCGTGCTAATTTATGCGATTAAACACACACACACACACACACACAAACTTCCAAAACCTTAAACTGCTGTGTTCACACTTACCTGGAAAATAAAGAGAAATATGGTGTTAGTAATTTTAAATGAGTTTCCTATATCGTTTGGACAACATAGTATCCAATCTTCTCTTCCTATACCACTTTTTCCCACCTTTAACCCCCAGTTTCTGCAGTCTATGTTTATCTCTTACATGATTTGTCTTTTATATGATTTGTCACAAATCATATAACCTTTGAAATACTTTACCCATTTAAAATCCCCCCCCCCCGGGCTTATTTTTTTCACAATATCACTACCTCAACTACGGTATTTCACACTTCCAAACTACTCTTGACTCACTGTTTATAACTCTGTTTATCACCCTCTTTTTATCACACTTGACTCTCTGTTTATCATTCTTTTTATTGTTCTTGGCTCTTATTATCGCTCCCGGTTTATCACTCACAGTTGGTCACTCCTGACTTTCTGTTTGCCACTCTTGACACTCTGTTTGTCACTCTTGACTCTTTGTTTATCACTCTTGGCTCTCTGTTTATCACTCTCATCAATTTTTCAGTCACTCCTTCCACATTTCTCCCCGTATCACAGTTCATTTGATTGTTTCCACTATCAATCTTTTTTTTTTTTTTTTTTTTTTATAAATGCGAGGAAGAAGGAACCAAAGGCCATGAGCCCGCAGTAACAGTTCCCTCCAAGAGAAAAACAAAATACAACAGAGAGCCAAATTCAAGATCCGATCATTTTGAGATGCCTGGACACACTACGTTTGAAAGACTGGAGATCATAGGCAGAAGGAAATACAGACAGAGGGAGACAGTTCCAGAGCTGACCTGTTGCATAAATGAAAGACTGGGAGTAACGGTTAACTCTTGCATTAGAGAGTTGGATAGAAAAGGGATGAGAGTTTGCTACCAGACAGGTGCTACGCGCCCGTCGTAGAGGTGGAGGAATGCAAGTAGACAGTTCAGAGGAGCAGTGACCATTAAAGTAGCGATAGAAAAGAGATAAAGATGCAACAGTGCGGCGAAGAGACAGAGGTTGAAGGGAGTCAGTAAGAGGAGGAGAGTTAATGAGACGAAAAGCCTTTGACTCCACCCTATTGAGAAGAGCTGTATGTGGGGAGCCTCCCCACACATGAGAGTTGTACTCCACACAGGGGCGGATAAAACCCCTGTATAGAGTCAACAATTGTGCAGGGGTAAAGAAAGAGCGGAGTCAGCTTAGCACACCCAATCTCTTGGAAGCAGATTTTACAAGAGATGTAATATGATCTTTCCAAGATAAGTCCCGAGTAAATGAAACCCCAAGCATGTTCAAGGATGATGCAGGATTAATCGGAATATTATTAAACATTAGTGGGTATACCTGTGGAAGATTTTGTCGTGTTGATAGGTGTAAGAACTGAGTCTTAGATGCATTAAAGACAACCATATTATTTTTACCCCAGTCAGACATATGAGCCAAGTCAGACATTAGGTGTGCCATAGCCTCATCCCTTGTTTCTTGAAGTAACTGTTGAGATGGGCGTTGCGGGAACCGAATGGAAAGGTGAAGGGTGGAGTCATCAGCGTATGAGTGGATAGGGTTAGATGTACAGCTTAGAAGATCATTGATGAATAAAAGGAAGAGAGTTGGTGATAGGACAGAGCCCTGAGGAACACCACTGTTGATAGATCTAGGAGAAGAACGATGGCCGTCTACGACAGCAGCTATAGAATGACCAGAAAGGAAGCTAGCGATGAAGGCACAGATAGAAGGATAGAAACCGTAAGAGGGCAGTTTGGAAATTAAAGATTTATGCCAGACTCGATCGAAAGCCTTTGAGATGTCAAGTGCAATGGCAAAGCTTTCGCCAAAGTCCCGAAAGGAGGATGACCAGGAGTCTGAAAGGTAGGTGAGAAGATCGCCAGTGGAGCGTCCCTGACGGAACCCATACTGACGATCGGAAAGAAGGTTGTGATAGGAAAGATGCCTTAAAATTTTCTATTAAGAATTGACTCGAAAACTTTTGAAATACAGGACGTTAAAGCAATTGGACGATAGTTGGAGGGTTGGGAGTGGTCACCCTTCTTTGGGACTGGCTGAATGAGAGCAAACTTCCAGCAAGAAGGGAAGGTACAAGTTGACAGACAAAGGCGAAATAGTTTGCCTAGGCAGGGTGTAAGCACAGAAGCACAGTTTTTGAGAACAACAGGAGGGACCCCATCAGGCCCATATGCCTTGTTAGTACTGAGGCCAGTAATGGCAGAAAATACATCAACTGAAGAAATTTTAATGTCAGCCATGAGGAAGTCAGAGGGGGGGAAGTGATGGAGGAACAGCACCGGAATCGTCTAAGGTGGAATTGGAGGAGAAAGTCTGTGCAAAGAGATCTGCTTTATCAGTAGAAGAAATAGCTACAGAACCATCAGAGTAGAAAAGAGGAGGGAAGGATGATGAGGTAAAGTTGTTAGAAAGATTTTTGGCAAGGTGCCAGAAGGAGCGGGAAGAATTCGAGTTGGAGAGTTGAGAGCATTTAGTATGGATGAAATTATTTTTAGTAGAGCGAAGAACAGACTTAGCACGATTCCGGGCAGAAACGTAAAGATGATGTGATTCAGGGGTGGGTTGGCTCCAGTACCTTTTGTAGGCCTTCTCCTTGTTGCGGACAGCATTAGAACAAGCGTGATTAAACCAAGGCTTTCTTGCGTTAGTCAAAGGATATGAGAAAGGAATGTATGCTTCCATGCCTGAGAGAATAACCTCTGTAATGCGGAAGGCACACTCAGATGGCTCACGGCCATGGAAGCAATAATCATTCCAGGGAAAACCAAAGAAGTACTGCCTGAGGGCCTCCCAGTCCGCGGCTCCAAAATGCCAGAGACGACGTTTCCCTGGAGGTTCCGCAGGCCGTACTGGAGCGATAGGACAGGTTAAGGTAATAAGGTTGTGATCGGAGGAGCCCAACGGAGAGAAAAGATTAACAGAGTAAGCAGAAGGATTAGTTGTGAGGAAGAGGTCAAGTATGTTGGAGCTCTCTCCAAGGCGGTCAGGGATACGGGTAGGGTGCTGTACAAGCTGCTCTAGGTCATTAAGGATAGAAAAGATGTAGGCTTGTTCACCAGGTGGATCCGTGAAAGGAGAGGAGAGCCAAAGGTGGTGGTGAACATTGAAATCTCCAAGAATGGAGATTTCAGAGAAAGGAGAAATGGACAGAATGTGTTCCATCGTAGAAGTAAGATAGTCGACGAATTTTTGATGGTCAGTAGAATTAGGGGATAAGTAAACAGCACAGATATATTTAGTCTGAGAATGACAGGAAAGCCGAAGCCAGAGAGTGGAGAATTCAGAAGAATCAAGTTCAGGAACACGAGAGCAAGATAAGTCGTTGTGTATGTATACACAACAGCCACCTTTGGCTTTGAAATGAGTATAGAGAAAGTAGGAGGATACAGAAAAGGGTTTGCTGTCAGTTGCCTCAGACAGCTGAGTCTCCGTTAGAAAAAGAAGGTGAGGTTTAGAGGAGGAGAGGTGGTGCTCAACAGAGCGAAAGTTAGATGAAAGGCCGCGAATGTTGCAGAAATGAAGAAGAAGAGAGTCAGGCAGTGGTTCCAGGCACCTCGAGTCGTCACCGGGAGAGGGGCAGATGGCGGGGGCATTTATGGTCCCCCCCCCCTGGGGACTCCGAGGCTGGGTGAATTGACGCCATTTTGGTGAATTTTGAATAGGAAGTGTAGTGTGTACTGTGCATGAAGTTTGGTGAAGATAGATAGAGAAATTTGTACTGGAGAGCATGTTGGCCTACTCTCTGTGTAACTGAGACACTGAAAAAGTTCAGCAAAGGGGGATGGTCGGGAACTAGTCCTGAGGGCTGATGAAACGGGAGCTCCAGCACTCCCTGTCATCAGCTTTCCATCCACCTCGGGAGTACTGCCCTGCTCGACTGGTGCTACAGTCTACTCCTACCTCTAGACGCTGCTATCCACTCACTCTTTATTCCTTCCTTAAATCACTGTTCCTTTAACTCTCACCCTCACAAACTCTTGGCTTTTTTTTTTTTGTGGCCTATCGACCATTGGGGCAAAGTCCCTGGTAATTAAGGCCATATATATATATATATATATATATATATATATATATATATATATATATATATATATATACGTATATACGGTTACCCATATATATGTTATGAGTACATATTATAATTACAAATCATAATAGATAAATAGATAAACAGATTGATAGAGAGACAGATAGAAGCAGGAAGTCAGATGATGAGAAGGTATTGTGTCTGCAAGAATCGAGCAATGCTAAACATGCTTACACACTCTTAACTCAAGGAATGCTTTATAGGCACACGACAGCGCCTCGTGACCATACACTCACATACACACATACTCACACACAAGCTTCTAGAACTTTCCAACCACAGTGAACACACGTGACAAGACCCCTGCTACACCAGAATTTAGGAAACAGAGCTC
This sequence comes from Coenobita brevimanus, assembly GCF_032717465.1. NCBI lineage: Eukaryota > Metazoa > Arthropoda > Malacostraca > Decapoda > Coenobitidae > Coenobita > Coenobita brevimanus. The sequence continues at coordinate 26,550,319 of NC_136981.1, forward strand.
AGGAGGAGAGAGGCCATAGAAGTGGCAGGGTGTAGGGAGGAAGGCTTAGCAACTTGGAAGAGAGAGAGAGAGAGAGAGATAGGAAGATAGCTAGCGGGACTCTACTTATACTTCGCTCTGTGTGAGAGACTTGTTAATATTTCCAAGACAAATAAAAATAGTCCCATACTATTCTTTACCTCCCCT